>NC_053023.1:473600934-473789913 GCF_003073215.2 Triticum urartu
CTATAATGCCGCTATAGTTAACCGTTGGGGCGTCAAATGGACTCTGAATGCGATGAAACTTGGCAGGCGGCCTACAAACAACATAACAACACCGCACGCCAACTTTCATCCCATTCCGAGAACATTTTAATGCCACTTATAAAATAATATTTGGAGGTGCCGCGGGCGCGTGCAAGTGTGTCTGGGCTCAGAACGGACAACAGAAGGAACTGGGGAACCTGGACGGATGCAAGTTTTGAAAACATGATGATGCAATGCACATGATGACATGGCAAGATTCAACATGCAAGCGAATGACAAGGCAACAACAATGGATAACTAGAAGACACCTAGCGCAGCGGTCTCGGGGCGTTACAACACTCCACCACTACAAGAGGACCTCGTCCTGAGATCTAGGATGGCACCGGAGAAATGCAAAAGAGGAAGAGAAGAGGTACAACTAAGTTGCTTCTTTGACAAATAAGTGAAACCAAAGAACCTTGCGAGGTTGAACAAATTGAAAGAAAAAATAAAACAAAGATGAACAAAGTTGAAAACACTCCGCTAGAAAAGAGGAACAAGAAACCTTACTAGAACCTTGTAGGTTGAAATACATAAGGAAAGGGTTGCAATGGACAAGAAGTAAATGCAAGCATTCCGGTTGAAACGAGATGTACAAGGAACGATAAAGATCAATTACGACAACACTCCAGTTGGTAATGGAAGGCAATAATATGAACTTGGCAAAATGAAAGCACTTTGATGAGACTCCGATTAGAAGAGGAATGATAGACATAACACTCCGGTTAAAACAAGATAGAGAAGGAATAAGAATGATATAATTTGGACAGCATTCCGACTGTAAATGGAAGGAATTGAACATGAACTTTACAAAATGAGCAGATACTTGATGAAATCGACAACACACTGCCTCCGGAACTATTGAAAGAACGACACAATGGGTCAGAAAGATTTCAGACAGCACTCTGGTTGATTAGGGAGGTAAAACTTGACAAAATGGGAAGAACTTGAAAGGAGGGCACGACACTCCGGTTGAATGGATAAGCAAAGGAAAGAACATGATCTTTGACAAAAACGAGATGATGGTCGAAGAGAGCAACATCACAATGACTCCGAAAGAAAGAATAGAAGATAGATCATTGAAATAAAAATAATGGACAAGAAAATGCCAACTTCTGCCACAAATGAGCCTGGAAAGCAGCCTTCTGAGAAGGTTATAACGTAGTTGTTGGAGAACCAACAATGAAATGAATAAGCTTGTAGTGGGCTTATGGAGAACTTATGAAAATTATGAGGTAACAACCTGCCACTCATGGCAAAAAGATTTAATTGATAGCTAGAAAAGATAGAAAACTTCTTCCACCAAGATGATAGAGAGATAACTTGGATCATTGCCAAGCACCACAATAGCAACAATCCTTAGGGAAGGATTTAAGTGAAATATATACCAAGATAACACCAACGAAGAGATTGATGGGTTTAAAATACGTCACTCTTGAAAACTTGTGAAATATGAGACACGAAGGGAAATTATCAAGAATGACATAACACTATCTCAAGAGATAAGGTAGAAACAATTACACTTTGGAATTCAAAATGAACAACGCTTGAACTCCTCAAAACAAGGCATGTGTTGAACACCATGTTTATTTTAGAGTATAGCTTGGTGGATCTTAGCTTCGAGAGAAATCTTGAAGAACAATTGAAGGATGAAAGGAATCCTTGTCAAACCAGCATGTTGAGTCTTCGTGAGAACTCCGGTAATAAAAGAATGATCAAACGAAAGGAAGTTGAAAACACAAGGTGAAGCCTTGCAATGATTTAGATGGAGCTTCGCGACGACATAACCGAGAAAACTTGGAACTCCAGAAAAGAAAGATGAATAATTGAAACCGAGAATTTTGATGAACCTTCGGAATAAGGATTTGAATTTTCTCGATAAAACAAGAATAAGAATTACATTATGCTTATCCTTAATCAATTAAATTGGTGACACACAATGGATTTGGCATACTACTCATTCTCATTGGAAAGGATTAAGGAGAGATATAGCGTAAATTTGAGAAGGTCTTCAACGAACCACCGGTGGGATTTGGAAACAACGAATGAATTGATATGATAACGGAGGAAGATAAATCTTGAACGAACCACCATAAGAATTGAAAATGAATGTAGCAAGGCACAATTCACCGAAAAGAATTAGAAAATGAGACGAAGATACTTGAGTGAACCTTTGCACACCCCACCATACTCATCTTGATGTCTTGTTTAGGTGTAGGCATGGACATAGGGGGAGTGTTGTTCTCTCAATGAACTCTCCCTCCCCCCATTATGCATAAATTGATCAACTCTTTCACATTCGCCATTCTTGATGGTACTTGTGCTTAAAAGACGAGTTTTGGTCATGGGCCCAAGGATAATTCTTTGTGGTGCCATACCAATTGACTCAAACATAGGTGGCTTTGGCCATTGCCCTCTCCTTGAGAGTTGTGTGATCTTTTTTGGTTTGTTTGTGTTTGTAGTGTTGTTTGGGTCTCTCCGTGGGTGCTTTTCTTCCTTTTTGGTTGTGTTTTGCTCTTCAAGTTGCACTCTCGGCTCTTTCGGTGGTTTCAGATCAGGCTAGGTTGTTCCCTTGTTTGTGTGTCTACTAGAGCCATGTATTGGGCGGCACTACCGCTGGTTGGGTGATACTACCGCCAATTGGTCTCAAGCGGCAGTACAGCCCGCCAGAGCGGTACTACCACTCGGAGGCAGGACTTGGGGGTTATGTCGGGCAGGGAGAGTTTCTTCTCCCCCATACCCATTCGACCCAACCCACCCGTCCTATTCATGCTCCCGCGACGAACGCGTCGCCGGAGGTCTCCGCCGAGCCGCATTTTCCGTGCCGTTTTTCACCATTATCTCCGGTGGAGTCAATCCCCACCCTCTCCTCTTGCCATGGATGCTGGTATTGCCCCCGATCTCTTTCTGTTTGCTTCTAGGCTTCAGATCTAGGCTTTAGGGGGAATAGGCTTTGCATTCATCGATTTTTGGCCAAATCAAGGCTTGAGTGGGATGGTGAAGGCTATTAGACTGCTTGGACTGATGTTTGGTAGGTTTATTTTTGAATTTAGCATCCCAGGAGTACCGGATTTGGCCGCGGTAGTAGGGGAACCGCCGCCCCCCACCTAGAGCGGTACTACCGCTCTCCTGGAGCAGTACTACTACTTCCAGATCACGATACTACCGCTGGATGCCAACTTACACCATACCCGTACCAACTATATATCCTTGTTGGTTCTTCTGGTGGCTTATACTCATTCTTTCGTGTTGTTTCTCGCGTTCGTGTGTTTGGTTCTAGGTGATGGCCCTTTAGAGCGTCCTGTCCGTCATGTAAACCCCGGGCGTTCTGTTTCAACACGCTATCGCACCTCTGAGGCAGTGGCTGCTTCTTCAAGTGTTCCTTCTTCAAGTGTTCTGCCAACTCAGTCCCAGCAGCCTTCCAGGAGTACTGCCAAGAAGCTCAAGCCGAAGCCCCTGTCTGTGACTGAGATGACTGCCAAGGAGTTCTAGGAGAAGCGTCGGCGCAATCCCTATGAGCAAGATCAAGAGCCCAATCTTGTCAACCGTCCTTTCTGGAACCGTTTTCAGTGGGCAATCTATTTTGATGTGATCAAAGCGAAGAAGAATCTCTATGTTGATGTCCGCTCCAATGACCTTGCCTATATGGAGAAGGATCCTGCCTACTTGAGAGAAGCTATGCAGATGTGTTCTAAGCTGAATATTCTCAGGATCATGGACTTCAACAAGGACTTTCATGCGGATTTCGTGCCTCAGTTTTATGCCACGGTCCATCTTGGCATTGATGAGGAAAGATCTTTGACTTGGATGAAAAATGGCAAACTTCTCTCTATCAAATGGAAGACATTCATGGAATTACTTGGGATTGAAGATCACGGGCTTGATAACCTGGTTGGCTTCCTTCCTCACCGCAATGGAACTTCTACTCACAAGTAATCTCTTTGGCCTTACTGCACTTTGAAGATTAACCCCGAGATGTAGAAGGAGACCTATGAGCTGCCTGCCTTTCTGGACATCCTTCATCGCATCTTCAGGGAGACTCTTTCCCCTCACATTGGGAACTTGAATATGGTTCACTCGTTTCTCGTGGACATGTTACTTTTCTGTCAGCATGAGAAGGAAGAAAACACTGGAGAATCCTTGGATATCCCTCATGTCATGTGGTTTGAGCTTGTCACCGCTGTCTCTGACCGCAAGTGCCCCATATATGCTCCTTTTCTCATATTGCTTATTGAGAAATCTTGGGAGCACTCTTATCCCGGTGTCGTGCTGGAGACTGGCAAGTTGATCCATCATGAGGTTAAGCGTCCGAGGAAGATGGAGAACTGGGGAACTTCGGTTCCGAAGTCTGGGATTCCGTCTGGAGCTGACGAGGTTGAGGCAGAGGCTGATGCTAATGATGATGAGGACTATGTGCCCTCTAGAGTGGAGCCCTCGTGGGCAAAGAAGCTCAAGCGCAAGATGAAGAAACTCTTCTGCATGGAGTCTCATGGACAATATATGGCCCATGTGTCTAAGAAGAAGGCCAGGAGCCACCATAAGGAGCTCATGCGTCAGTTAGCTGCGACAGTTGCCAGTGGATCTGAGGGCAAGATCACCGATGAGGAGGAGTGGGTTCAGCAACACTGCCCGTGGACAGACTCAGACAATGAGCAGCCCCCTGCCGATGGCGAAGGAGTGGACGATTGCGCGGGGATGTGATGATGGACATCGGCACCTGTGCTATCACCTGTGGCCATAGCAACACTCTTTGCCCTTCTAGTGTCTCGATGCCAAATGGGTAGAGAGTTTAGGTATTCGTCAAGTTGCGAGCGTGTCTTGTTTGCCTTGTCTTTCTCTCTCGCAAACTCTTCTCTCATCTTTTTCTTTGGTTTGGTTTGTGCTCATGAGACATGGTACCCTATCATATGGTGTGAGACATATGCTACCCTATCCTATTATCATCTATGTATGTCGAGTACTTTAGTAGTTTGTGAGTTCATGCTTATCTCATGTGTCTACTTTGCTCACTTGCTACTCTATTGCATCCTAGCTCATATATGTCTCATCTTTGATGTGAATGTTGTAAGACTATAAAGTATAGGGGGAGTGTTGACCCTAATGTGTGTACTTGGCATTCCAAAGGCACCTCTAATTAAGTGCAACCATCTAGGGGGAGCCCGTCTATATTTTGCAGTCTCTAGGATTCACTTATTCTCATATCTTTCCTTTGTTCAAATACCGTGTTGTCATCAATCCACCGAAAAGGGGGAGATAGTTAGGGCATGTCTCTCTCTAAGTAGTTTTGGTGATTGATGACAATGCTTTTGTGGACTAATCATGTGCGTTGAGTATTTCAGAGATTCATTCATTAGCACGAGATGATTCTTTCCCCTTGGAGCTTTAAGTGAAGACGGTGTAGTCTCTTTCATTTCGGTTTTGCTGGACTTGAGTCGTAGGAGACACCATACTATCAACAGGGGTCAGCATTGGAAAGGCTAGGGTGGAATCAACACGTACACTTCATTTTTGCACCCCTAGCTCCTTTCCCCTCCTTGGAGTTTACCGTTTCGACGAAAGTGGAGATTGAGAGGTACTAGCGGTAGTACCGCCGCCAAAGCGGTAGTACCGCTATGGTTCTCAAGCGGCAATACCGATGTCCTACGGTGGCAATACCGCTCGGGTACATCGGTGGCAGTACCGTCCTGGTTCGGCACCGCTACCGCCTCAATTAGAGGAAGTCTCTCCTCGTGTCAGGTTGAGCGGCAGTAGTAGCGGCAATAGCAGCGGTAGTACCGCTCATGAGCGGTAGTACTGTGGCTACCACCGCTACTACTGCTGCCCAAACCCCCTCTCTCTCTCTTCCGTTCTCCCTCGTATGCCTCTGCTCTCAGTCTCCGCGGTAGTACCGTTGGTGGTCGCGGTAGTACCACTGCTACTAGAAGTAGTACAGCTCCACTGAGCAGTAATACTGCTCTGTGCAGGCTGAAGAGGGGATAATAGTTGGATGTGTTCCCCCACTATAAAAGGAGGTCTTCTTCTCCAACAAGACCTACATCTCCCCTCCCCAAGCTCCATTGTTGCTCAAAGCTCCATTTTCGCTCGATCTCTCTCCCTAGCCAATCAAACCTGTTGAGTTTCTAGGGATTGGTTGAGAAGGCCCCGATCTACACTTCCACCAAGAGAAATTTGATTTCCCCCACTAATCCCTTGCAGATCTTGTTATTCTTGGGTGCTTGAGCACCCTAGACGGTTGAGGTCACCGCGGAGCCATATTCCATTGTGGTGAAGCTTCGTGGTGTCGTTGGCAGCCTCCAATTAAGTTGCGGAGATAGCTCCAACCTTGTTTGTAAAGGTTCGGTCGTTGCCTTCGAGGGCACCAATAGTGAATCACGGCATCTCGCATTGTGTGAGGGCGTGAGGAGAATACGGTGTCCCTAGTGGCTTCTTGGGGAGCATTGTGCCTCCACACCGCTCCAACGCAGACATACTTCCTCTCAAAGGGAAGGAACTTCGGTAAGACATCCTCGTCTCCACCGGCTTCACTCTTGGTTATCTCTTACCTTTACTTGTGCAAGCTTATATTGTGTTGTATTGCTTGCTTGCTTGTGTGCTTGTTGTTGTTGCATCATATATGTTGGTCACCTGGGTGCATATCTAGACAACCTACTTTGATGCTAAGTTTAATTTGGTAAAGAAAAGCTAAAAAATTTTAGGTACCTATTCACCCCCCCTCTAGTGAACCATATCGATACTTTTACTTGGGCATCCCCAAGATTAGCCTTTTTATAATCCTTATTCCTTCATCCATGGTAAAGTCACCTAAAACATGAAAACTTCAATCACACAAAACTCAACAAAACCTTTGTGAGATCATTAGTATAAGAAAGCAAATCACTACTATAAGTATTGTTGCAAACCCATTCATATTTTAATTTTGTATTATATCTACTGTATTCCACCTTTCCTATGGCAAAAAATCTTCCAAGAAAACCATAGAATCATCAAAACAAGCACACAACGCAAAGAAATCAGAATCTGCCAAAAATAGAACAATCTGTAGCAATTTGGAGATTTCGAATACTTCTATAACTCCAAAAATTCTTAGAAATAAGGACAACGTGAGAAAATATGTACATTAATTTTCTGCAAAAAGAATCATTATTTTATCACACTTCTGTTAAAAATTAAAATTATTTTCCTTGGCACAAAAGTTTCTGTTTTTCGGCAAGATCAAATCAACTATCAACCAACATGGTCCCAAAGGCTTTCCTTGGCACAAACACTAATTAAATCACAAAAAACAATCATAATAGTAGCATAATTGTGCAAACACTCAAGAACAGAAAGAAAAAGACAAAAATAAATTTTATTCAATGGGTTGCCTCCCAACAAGTGCTATCGTTTTACGCCCCTAGCTAGGCATAAGATTTCAACGATGCTCACATGAAAGATAAAAATTGAAACACAAAGAGAGCATCATGAAACATATGACAAACATATTTAAGTCTAACATACTTCATATGCATAGGAATTTTATAAGCAAACAAATTATTATGACAAGAAACATCTAACATATGCAAAGAGGAGGAGTAAAACATTGACGGACTCAACAAAACGAGAGGTAATTTAGTAACATGAAAATTTCAACAACCATATTTTCCTATCTCACAATAATTACATGTGGGATCATATTCAAACTCAAAAATATAGCTATCACATAAAATATTTTCTACATGATCCACATGCATGCAAAGTTGACACTCTTCCAAAGTAATGGGATTATCATCAAATAAAGTCATGACCTCTCCAAGCCCACTTCTATCAAAATATTCATAAGATTGAACACTCTCCAAATATGTGGGATTATTCGTACCTAAAGTTGATACTCTTCCAAACCCACTTTCAATATTATTGCAAATATTATTATCAATAACATACTCATCATGAGGCTTAAATAAATTTTCAAGATCATAAGAAGCATCACCCCAATCATGATCATTGCAATAAGTAGTGGACATCTCAAATTTAGCAACCCCAAGCTTGGGTTTTGCATATTATTAGCATAGTTGACATTAATAAATCATCATGCTTTTCATTCAAGGAGCTATCATGAATCACTTTATAAATTCCTTCATTAAACACTTCATCACAATTTTCAGATTTATAAATCTCAAGCAAAACTTCATAAAGATAATCTAGTGAACTCAATTCACTAGCAATTGCTTCATCATAATTGGATCTTTTGAAAAGATTAGAAAGAGGAAGAGGATCCATAACAATAGATTTTTAGCAAGCAAATAGAAGGCACGTGGTAACAGAAGTAGAGATAGAAAACAAGAGATCTCACAAAAAAACGGCGAACGAAAAAGGGGCAAATAAAACGGAAAATTATTTTGAAGTGGAGGAGACGAAAACAAGAGGCAAATGGCAAACAATGTAAATTGAAATGAGATGAGATTTGTGATTAGGAACCTGGTAGATGTTGATGATGTCTCTGATACGTCTCCAACGTATCTATAATTTTTGATTGCTCCGTGCTATATTATCTACTGTTTTGGACTATATTGGGCTTTATTTTCCACTTTTATATTACTTTTGGGACTATGCTATTAACCGGAGGCCCAGCCCAGAATTGCTGTTTTTTTGCCTATTTTAGTGTTTCGAAGAAACGGAATATCAGACGGAGTCCAAACGGAATAAAACCTTCGGGAACGTGATTTTCTGACCGAACGTGATCCAGGAGACTTGGACCCTGCTCCAAGGAACAAAAGAGGCGGTCACGAGGGTGGGGGGCACCCCCCCTAGGGCGCGCCCCTGCCTCATGGGCCCCTCGGAGCTCCACCGACGTACTCCTTCCTCCTATATATACCTATGTACCCCCAAACGATCAGAACAGGAGCCAAAAACCTAATTCCACCGCCGCAACTTTCTGTATCCACGAGATCCCATCTTGGGGCCTGTTCCGGAACTCCGCGGAAGAGGGCCGTCATCACGGAGGGCTTCTACATCATCATAGCCTCTCCGATGAAGTGTGAGTAGTTTACCTTAGACCTTCGGGTCCATAGTTAGTAGCTAGATGGCTTCTTCTCTCTCTTTGAATCTCAATACAAAGTTCTCCCCATCTCTCGTGGAGATCTATTCGATGTAATCTTCTTTTTGCGGTGTGTTTGTTGAGACCCATGAATTGTGGGTTTATGATCAAGTCTATCTATGAATAATATTTGAATCTTCTCTGAATTGTTTTATGTATGATTGGTTATCTTTGCAAGTCTCTTCGAATTATCCGTTTGGTTTGGCCAACTAGATTGATAGTTCTTTCCATGGGAGAAGTGCTTAGCTTTGGGTTCGATCTTGCGGTGTCCTTTCCCAGTGACAGAAGGGGCAGCAAGGCACATATTTCATCGTTGCCATCGAGGATAACAAGATGGGGTTAATTTCATATTGCATGAATTTATCTCTCTACATCATGTCATCTTTCTTAAGGCGTTACTCTATTTTTAACTTAATACTCTAGATGCATGCTGGATAGTGGTCGATGAGTGGAGTAATAGTAGTAGATGCAGAATCGTTTCGGTCTACTTGTCACGGACGTGATACCTATATAGATGATCATGCCTAGATATTCTCATAACTATGATCAATTCTATCAATTGCTCAACATTAATTTGTTCACCCACCGTAGAATACTTATGCTCTTGAGAGAAGCCACTAGTGAAACCTATGGCCCCCGGGTCTATTCTCCTCATATTAATCTCCATCACTTTAATCTTGCTTTGCTTTTTACTTTGCCTTTACTTTTTACTTTGCATCTTTATACCAAAAATACCAAAAATATTATATCTATCAGATCTCACTCTCGTAAGTGACCGTGAAGGGATTGACAACCCCTAATCACGTTGGTTGCGAGTAGCTATCGATTTGTGCAGGTACGAGGGACTTGAGCGTGGCCTCCTACTGGATTGATACGTTGGTTCTCAAAAACTGAGGGAAATCCTTACGCTACTCTGCTGCATCATCCTTTCCTCTTCGGGGAAATCCAACGCAAGCTCAAGAGGTAGCAAGAAGAATTTCTGGCGCCATTGCCGGGGAGTCTGCGCAAAAGTCAACATACCAAGTACCCATCACAATCCCTATCTCTCGCATTACATTATTTGCCATTTGCCTCTCGTTTTCCTCTCCCCCACTTCACCATTGCCGTTTTATTCGCCCTCTCTCTCTATCCTCCATCTCTATTTGCCTCTTTTGCCCGTTTGCCCTTGTTTGCTCGTGTGCTAGTTTGTTTGCTTGTATGTCGCGATGGCTCAAGATACTACCAAATTGTGTGACTTCACCAATACAAATAATAATGATTTCCTTAGCACTCTGATTGCTCCTCTTTCCAATACTGAATCTTGTGAAATCAATGCTGCTTTGTTGAATCTTGTTATGAAAGATCAATTCACTGGCCTTCCTAGTGAAGATGCCGCTACTCATCTGAATAGCTTCGTTGATTTATGTGATATGCAAAAGAAAAAAGATGTCGATAATGATGTCGTTAAATTGAAGCTATTTCCTTTTTGTCTTAGAGATCGTGCTAAAATTTGGTTTTTGTCTTTGCCTAAAAATAGTATTGATTCTTGGAACAAGTGCAAAGATGCTTTTATCTCTAAGTATTTCCCTCCCGCTAAGATCATCTCTCTTAGAAACGATATTATGAACTTTAAACAACTTGATCATGAACATGTTGCACAAGCTTGGGAGAGAATGAAATTAATGATACGTAATTGCCCTACTCATGGTTTGAATTTGTGGATGATTATACAAAATTTTTTTGCCGGATTGAATTTTTCTTCTAGAAATCTTTTAGATTCGGCCGCGGAAGGTACTTTTATGGAAATCACTTTAGGAGATGCTACTAAACTCCTAGATAATATTATGGTTAATTATTCTCAATGGCATACTGAAAGGACTTCTAATAAAAAAGAGCATGCGATAGAAGAAATCAATGTGTTGAGTGGAAAGATGGATGAACTTATGAAATTATTCGCTACTAAGGGTGTTTCTTCTTATCTTAATGATATGCCTTTGTCTACTTTGATTGAGAATAATAATGAATCTATGGATGTGAATTTTGTTGGTAGGAATAATTTTGGTAACAACGCTTATAGAGGGCATTTTATTCCTAGGCCATATTCTAGTAATCCTTCTAATAATTATGGGAATTCCTACAACAACTCTTATGGAAATTATAATAAGATGCCCTCTGAATTTGAGAATAGTGTTAAAGAGTTTATGAATTCACAAAAGAATTTTAATGCTTTGCTTGAAGAGAAATTGCTTAAAGTTGATGATTTGGCTAGGAATGTTGATAGAATTTCTCTTGAGGTTGTTTCTTTAAAGCTTAGATCTATTCCTCCTAAGCATGATATCAATGAGTCTCTCAAATCCAAGGAAAGAACCGCTAGTATGTGTGCTACCAAAGATGCCTTTATCAAAGCATGTTCTTCCAATTCCTATGAAAATCAGGATGATGATCTAAAAGTTATTGATGTGTCTCCTATTAAATCTTTGTTTTGCAATATGAATCTTGATGAAACTGAATATGATCTTCCTTTACCTAGAAGGCGTTCTAAAAATTCAGAGTATTTAGATCTTCGTGATGAAATTGGATTTCAAGGAATTTAATTATGAAAGTTGATCTTTAATTGATTGTATTTCCTTGTTGCAATCCGTGCTAAATTCTCCACATGCTTATAGTCAAAATAAAGCCTTCACCGAACATATTGTTGATGCCTTGATGCAATCTTATGAAGAAAAACTTGAGTTGAAAGTTTCTATCCCTAGAGAACTATATGATGAGTGGGAACCAACTATTAAAATTAAAATTAAAGATCATGAGTTTTATGCTTTGTGTGATTTGGGTGCTAGTGTCTCCACTATCCCCAAAACTTTGTGTGATTTGCTAGATTTCCGTAATTTTGATGATTGCTCTCTAAACTTGCATCTTGCGGATTCTACTATTAAGAAACCTATGGGAAGAATTAATGATGTTCTTATTGTTGCAAATAGGAATTATGTGCCCGTAGATTTCATTGTCCTTGATATAGATTGCAATCCTTCTTACCCTATATTCTTGGTAGACCTTTCCTTAGAATGGTTGGTGCGATTATTGATATGAAGGAAGGGAATATTAGATTTCAATTTCCATTAAAAAAGGGCATGGAACACTTTTCAAAAAAGAAAAAAAATTGCCATATGAAACTATCATGAGAGCCACTTATGGATTGCCTACCAAAGATGGCAATACCTAGATCTATCCTCGCTTTTATGCCTAGCTAGGGGCGTTAAACGATAGCGCTTGTTGGGAGGAAACCCAATTTTATTTTTATTCCTTGCTTTTTGCTCCTGTTTATTAGTAACTAAATTATTTAGCCTCTGTTTTGTTTGTGTTTTTTTGTGTTTAGTTAGTGTTTGTGCCAAGTAGAACCGTTGGGAAGACTTTGGGAAAGTCTTGTTGATCTTGCTGTAAAAAACAGAAACTTTAGCACTCACGAGAACTGCTGTCATTTTTATTTGGAGAGTGCTATTTAGTTAATTATTTTTGTATATGATTAAAAGATGAATTCCTCACGTCCAGCAATTTATTTTAGAATTTTTGGTGTTACAGATATTGCGCTAGCTACAGAATACTACAGACTGTTCTGTTTTGACAGATTCTGTTTTTCGTGTGTTGTTTGCTTATTTTGATGAATCTATGGCTAGTAAAATAGTTTATAATACATAGAGAAGTTGGAATACAGTAGGTTTAACATCAATATAAATAAATAGTGAGTTCATTACAGTACCTTGAAGTGGTCTTTTGTTTTCTTTCGCTAACAGAGCTCACGAGTTTTCTGCCTTAAGTTTTGTGTTGTGAAGTTTTCAAGTTTTGGGTAAGGATTTGATGGATTATGGAACAAGGAGTGGCAAGAGCCTAAGCTTGGGGATGCCAATGGCACCCCCAAGATAATCTAAGGTCACCTAAAAGCCAAATCTTGGGGATGCCCCGGAAGGCATCTTGCAACCTCTTGAGCACTATGTTGGTTTTCCCTTGAAGAGGAAAGGGTGATGCAGTAAAGTAGCATAAGTATTTCCCTCAGTTTTTGAGAACCAACGTATCAATACAGTAGGATACTACATGCAAGTCCCTCGTACCTACACAAACAAATAAGAACCTCGCAACCAACAAGATAAAGGGGTTGTCAATCCCTTCACGGTCACTTACGAGAGTGAGATCTGATAGAGATAATAATAATAAGATAAATATTTTTGGTATTTTTATGATATAGATTGAAAGTAAAGATTGCAAAGTAAAATAGATCGAAAACTTATATGATAAAATATAGACCCGGGGGCCATAGGTTTCACTAGTGGCTTCTCTCAAGATAGCGTAAGTATTACGGTGGGTGAACAAATTACTGTCGAGCAATTGATAGAAAAGCGAATAATTGTGAGAATATCTAGGCATGATCATGTATATAGGCATCACGTCCGCGACAAGTAGACCGAAACGATTCTACATCTACTACTATTACTCCACACATCGACCACTATCCAGCATGCATCTAGAGTATTAAGTTCATAAGAACAGAGTAACGCATTAGGCAAGATGACATGATGTAGAGGGATAACTCAAGCAATATGATATAAACCCCATCTTTTTATCCTCGATGGCAACAATACAATACGTGCCTTGCTGCCCCTGCTATCACTGGGAAAGGACACCGCAAGATTGAACCCAAAGCTAAGCACTTCTCCCATTGCAAGAAAGATCAATCTAGTAGGCCAAACCAAACTAATAATTCGAAGAGACTTTCATAGATAACCAATCATACATAAAAGATTAAAGAGAAGAATATAATATTGTTCATAGATAAACTTGATCATAAACCCACAATTCATCAGATCTCAACAAACACACCGCAAAAAGAGTTACATCGAATAGATCTCCAAGAAGATCAAAGAGAACTTTGTATTGAGATCAAAAGAGAGAGAAGAAGCCATCTAGCTAATAACTATGGACCCGAAGGTCTGTGGTAAACTACTCACACATCATCGGAGAGGCTATGGTGTTGATGTAGAAGCCCTCTGTGATTGATTCCCCCTTCGGCGGAGCTATGGAAAAGGCCGAAAATGGGATCTCTTGGGTACAGAAGGTTGCGGCGGTGGAAATAGGGTTTCGTGGTGCTCCTGGAAGTTTTCGGGGTATATGGACATATATAGGAGGAAGAAGTAGGTCGGTGGAGCTACGAGGGGCCCACGAGTGTGGGGGGCGCGCCCAGGGGGCAGGCGCACCTCCCTGCCTCGTGGCCTCCTCGTTGATTTCTTAACGTCTACTCCAAGTCCCTTGGATCATGTTTGTTCCAAAAATAACTCTCCCGAAGGTTTCATTCTGTTTGGATTCTGTTTGATATTCCTTTTCTGCAAAACACTGAAATAGGCAAAAAAACAACAATTTGCATTGGGCCTTGGGTTAGTAGGTTAGTCCCAAAAATAATATAAAAGTGTATAAATAAGCCCATTAACATCCAAAACAGATAATATAATAGCATGGAACAATCAAAAATTACAGATACGTTGGAGACGTATCAAGCATCGCCAAGCTTAATTCATGCTCGTCCTCGAGTTGGTAAATGGTAAAAATAGAATTTTTGATGTGGAATGCTACCTAGCATAATTGTCAATGTAATTTTCTTTATTGTGGCATGAATGTTCAGATCCGAAAGATTCAAGACAAAAGTTTAATTTTGACAAAAAATAATAATACTTCAAGCATACTAACTAAGAAAATATGTCTTCTCAAAATAACATGGCCAAAGAAAGTTATACCTACAAAATCGTATAGTCTAGCTATGATCTATCTTCACCACACAAAATATTTAAGTCATGCACAACCCCGATGACAAGCCAAGCAATTGTTTCATACTTTTGATGTTCTCAAACTTTTTCAATCTTCACGCAATACATGAGCGTGACCCATGGACATAGCACTATAGGTGGAATAGAATGGTGGTTGTGGAGAAGACAAAAAGGAGAAGATAGTCTCACATCAACTAGGCCTATCAACGGGCTATGGAGATGCCCATCAATAGATATCAATGTGAGTGAGTAGGGATTGCCATGCAAAGGATGCGCTAGAGCTATAAGTGTATGAAAGCTCAACAAAAGAAACTAAGCGGGTGTGCATCCAACTTGCTTGCTCACGAAGACCTAGGGCATTTTGAGGAAGCTCGTCATTGGAATATACAAGCCAAGTTATATAATGTAAAATTCCCACTAGTATATGAATGTGACAACATAGGAGACTCTCTATCATGAAGATCATGGTGCTACTTTGAAGCACAAGTGTGGTAAAAGGATAGTAACATTGTCCCTTCTCTCTTTTTCTCTCTTTTTTTATTTGGGCCTTTTCTCTTTTTTATGGCCTCTTTTTTTATTTTTATATATTTATTTTTCGTCCAGAGTCTCATCCCGATCTGTGGGCGAATCATAGTCTCCATCATCCTTTCCTCGCATGGGACAATGCTCTAATAATGATGATCATCACACTTCATTTACTTACAACTCAATTCTTAGAACAAAATATGACTCTATGTGAATGCCTCCGGCGGTGTACCGGGATGTGCAATGACTCATGAGCGACATGTATGAAAGAATTATGAACGGTGCCTTTGCCACAAATACGATGTCAACTACATGATCATGCAAAGCAATATGACAATGATGAAGTGTGTCATAATAAAAGGAACGGTGGAAAGTTGCATGGCAATATATCTCGGAATGGCTATGGAAATGCCACAATAGGTAGGTATGGTGGCTGTTTTGAGGAAGGTATATGGTGGGTTTATGGTACCGGCGAAAGTTGAGCGGTACTAGAGAGGCTAGCAACAGTGGAAGGGTGAGAGTGCGTATAATCCATGGACTCAACATTAGTCATAAAGAACTCACAAACTTATTGCAAAAATTTATTAGTTATCGAAACAAACTACTACACGCATGCTCCTAGGGGATAGATTGGTAGGAAAATACCATCGCTCGTCCCCGACCGCCACTCATAAGGAAGACAATCAATAAATAAATCATGCTCCGACTTCATCACATAACAATTCACCATACGTGCATGCTACGGGAGTCACAAACTTTAGAACAAGTATTTCTCAAATTCACAACTACTCAACTAGCATGACTCTAATATCACCATCTTCATATCTCAAAACAATCATCAAGTATCAAACTTCTCATAGTATTCAATGCACTTTTTATGATAGTTTTTATTATACCCATCTTGGATGCCTATCATATTAGGACTAATTTTATAGCCAAAGCAGATTACCATGCTGTTCTAAAAGACTGTAAAAATAATATAAGTGAAGCATGAGAGATCAATAATTTCTATAAATAAAACCACCACCGTGCTCTAAAAGATATAAGTGAAGTACTAGAGCAAAATTATCTAGCTCAAAAGATATAAGTGAAGCACATAGAGTATTCTAATAAATTCCAATTCATGTGTTGCTCCCCCAAAAGGTGTGTACAGCAAGTATGATTGTGGTAAACTAAAAAGAAAAGACTCAAATCGTACAAGACGCTCCAAGCAAAACACATATCATGTGGTGAATAAAAATATAGCCTCAAGTGAAGTTACCGATGGAAGAAGACAAAAGAGGGGATGCCTTCCGGGGCATCCCCAAGCTTATGCTTTTGGTTGTCCTTGAATTTTACCTTGGGGTGCCTTGGGAATCCCCAATCTTAGCCTCTTGCCACTTCTTATTCCATAATTCATCAAATCTTTACCCAAAACTTGAAAACTTCACAACACAAAACTCAACAGAAAATCTCATGAGCTCCGTTAGTATAAGCAAACAAATCACCACTTAAGGTACTGTAATGAACTCATTCTTCATTTATATTGGTGTTAAACCTACTGTATTCCAACTTCTCTATGGTTCATACCCTCGATACTAGGCATAGATTCATCAAAATAAGCATACAACACACGAAAAATAGAATTTGTTAAAAACAGAACAGTCTGTATTAATCTATAGGTTTCGAATACTTCTGTAACCCCAAAAATTCTGAAATAAATTGCTAGACGTGAGGAAATTATCTATTAATCATCTGCAAAAAGAATCAATCTAATCGCACTCTCCAGTAAAACAATGTCAGCAAATCTCGTGAGCGCTAAAGTTTCTGTTTTTTACAGCAAGATCGCAAAGACTTTCCCCAAGTCTTCCCAAAGGTTCTACTTGGCACGAACACTAATTAAAAGCATAAAACCACATCTAAATAGAGGCTAGATGAATTATTTATTACTAAACAGAACCAAAAAGCAAGGAACAAAAATAAAATTGGGTTGCCTCCCAACAAGCGCTATCGTTTAACGCCCCTAACTAGGCATAAAAAGCAAGAATAGATCTAGGTATTATCATCGTTGGTATGCAATCCATAAGTGGCTATCATAATAGATTCATAAGGTAATTTAATCTTTTTTCTAGGAAAGTGTTCCATGCCCTTCCTTAACGGAAATTGGATCTAATATTCCCTTCTTTCATATCAATAATTGCACCAATCGTTCTAAGGAAAGGTCTACCAAGAATAATAGGACATGTAGGATTGCAATCTATATCAAGAACAATGAAATCTACGGGCACATAATTCCTATTTGCAACAATAAGAACATCATTAATCCTTCCCATAGATTTCTTAATAGTGGAATCCGCAAGATGCAAATTTAAAGAACAATCATCAAATTCACGGAAACCTAACACATCACACAAAGTTTTTGGAATCGTGGAAACACTAGCACCCAAATCACATAAAGCATAGCATTCATGATCTTTAATTTTAATTTTAATAGTAGGTTCCCACTCATCATGAAGTTTTCTAGGGATAGAAACTTCTAATTCAAGCTTTTCTACATAAGATTGCATTAAAGCATCAACGATATGTTTGGTAAAAGCCTTATTTTGATTATAAGCATGCGGAGAATTTAGCACAGATTGCAACAAGGAAATACAATCTATCAAAGAGCAATTATCATAATTAAATTCCTTGAAATCCAAAATAGTGGGTTCATCTATACCAATATAAAAAGACCCAAATGGGCAGATCCAAACCATCTCGATCGTCAAATCATGTTATCTAGCGGTTCAAATCACTTCAATGTTGAGCACCAAACACGTTTAACAATCTAATTACCCACCACTTCCATTGGTTATAAACACGTTTTGACTCAACGCTATCCCTTGAAATCTGCCATGTAATTAATATCCTACCATTCCCGCGAAAAGGTAATTGATATCTTACCAAATACCAACATGCAACAGATATATCTTACCTAATATAACGTGTAACTAATATCCTACCTAATATATATGTGCATTGCACGTACATTATAACTAGTTGTTATGTAAAGTTTTGACCTCTCCAATCCCACTTTTATTAATTTTTGCATCAAGATCTAAAAACTCCGAAACATTGGGATGCCTTTTAATTAAAGTTGACTCATCTCCAGTCCCATCATTATCAAGATTCATATTGCAAAACAAAGATTTAATAGGAGACACATCAATCACTTTTAGATCCTCATCCTTATTGTCATCAAAACTAGAAGAACGCGCTTTTATAAAGCAATCTTTTTAGCACGCATCCTAGCGGTTCTTTCTTTGCACTCATCAATGGCAATTCTCATGGCTTTGAGAGAATCATTGATATCATGCTTAGGTGGAATAGATCTAAGTTTTAAAGAATCAACATCAAGAGAAATTCTATCCACGTTCCTAACCAACTCATCAATCTTAGACAATTTTTCTTCAATCAAAGCATTGAAACTCTTTTGTGAACTAATAAATTCTTTAATACTAGATTCAAAATCAGAGGGCGTCTTATTATAATTTCCATAAGAATTTTTGTAGGAATTACCATAATTATTAGAGGAATTACTAGGAAAAGGCCTAGGATTAAAATTTCCTCTATACGCGTTGTTACCAAAATTGTTCCTACCAACAAAATTCCCATCCATAGATTCATTATTATTCTCAATCAAAGTAGACAAAGGCATATCATTAGGATCAGAAGAAACACTCTTATTAGCAAACAATTTCATAAGTTCATCCATCTTTCCACTCAAAACATTAATTTCTTCTATAGCATGAACCTTTTTACTAGTAGATCTTTTGGTGTGCCATTGAGAATAATTAACCATAATATTATCTAGGAGTTTGGTAGCTTCCCCTAAAGTGATTTCCATAAAAGTGCCTCCCGTGGCCGAATCTAAAAGATTTCTAGAAGCAAAATTCAATCCAGCATAAAAAAATTGTATGATCATCCATAAATTCAAACCATGACTAGGGCAATTACGAATCAATAATTTCATCCTCTCCCAAGATTGCGCAACATGCTCATGATCTAGCTGTTTAAAGTTCATAATATCATTTCTAAGAGAGATGATCTTAGCGGGAGGAAAATACTTAGAGATAAAAGCATCTTTGCACTTATTCCATGAATCAATACTATTTTTAGGCAAAGATGAAAACCAAGTTTTAGCACGATCTCTAAGCGAAAACGGAAATAGCTTCAATTTAACAATATCATTATCCACATCTTTCTTATTTTGCATATCACACAAATCAACAAAGCTGTTTAGATGGGTAGCGGCATCTTCACTAGGAAGGCCGGAAAACGGACCATTCATGACAAAATTTAGCAAAGCAGTATTAATTTCACAAGATTCAGCATCGGTAAGGGGAGCAATCGGAGTGCTAATAAAATCATTATTGTTGCTATTGGAAAAGTCACACAATTTAGTATTATCTTGAGCCATCGCGACAAACAATCCAACACACAAGCACACAAGAAGCAAGCGAAAAAGAGGCGAACGGAAAAGAGGGCGAATAAAACGGCAAGGGAGAAGTGGGGGAGAGGAAAACGAGAGTCAAATGGAAAATAATGTAAAGGGAGGGCTAAGAGTTTATGATAGGTACTTGGTATGTCTTGAATTTTGCGTAGATCTCCCCGGTAACGGCGCCAGAAATCCTTTTTTGCTACCTCTTGAGCACTGCGTTGGTTTTCGCTTGAAGAGGAACGGGTGATGCAGCAAAGTAGCGTAAGTATTTCCCTTAGTTTTTGAGAACCAAGGTATCAATCCAGTAGGAGACTACATGAAAGTCTCTCGTACATGCACAAACAAATAAGAACCTCACAACCAATGCGATAAAGGGGTTGTCAATCCCTTCACGGTCACTTACGAGAGTGGGATCTGATAGAGATAATAATAATAAGATAAATATTTTTGGTATTTTTATGATATAGATTGCAAAGTAAAGATTGAAAAGTAAAATAGATTGGAAACTTATATGATAAAAGATAGACCCGGGGGCCATAGGTTTCACTAGTGGCTTCTCTCAAGATAGCATAAGTACTACGGTGGGTGAACAAATTACTGTCGAGCAATTGATAGAAAAGTGCATAATTATGAGAATATCTAGGCATGATCATGTATATAGGCATCACGTCCGCGACAAGTAGACAAAACGATTCTGCATCTACTACTATTACTCCACACATCAACCGCTATCCAACATGCATCTAGAGTATTAAGTTCATAAGAACAGAGTAACGCAGTAGGCAAGATGACATGATGTAGAGGGATAAACTCAAGCAATATGATATAAACCCCATCTTTTTATCCTCGATGGCAACAATACAATATGTGCCTTGTTGCCCCTGCTGTCACCGGGAAAGGACACCGCAAGATTGAACCCAAAGCTAAGCACTTCTCCCATTGCAAGAAAGATCAATCTAGTAGGCCAAACCAAACTGATAATTCGAAGAGACTTGCATAGATAACCAATCATACATAAAAGATTTCAGAGAAGAATAAAATATTATTCATAGATAAACTTGATCATAAACCCACAATTCATCGTATCTCAAAAAACACACCGTAAAAAGAGTTACATCGAATAGATCTCCAAGAAGATTGAGGAGAACTTTGTATTGAGATCCAAAGAGAGAGAAGAAGCCATCTAGCTAATAACTATGGACCCGAAGGTCTGTGGTAAACTACTCACACATCATCGGAGAGGCTATGGTGTTAATGTAGAAGCCCTCCATGATCGATTACCCCTCCGGCGGAGCTCCGGAAAATGCCCTAAGATGGGATCTCTTGGGTACAGAAGGTTGCGGCGGTGGAAATAGGGTTTTGTGGTGCTCCTGGATGTTTTTGGAGTATATGGACATATATAGGAGGAAGAAGTAGGTCGGTGGAGCTACAAGGGGCCCATGAGGGTGGGGGCACGCCCAGGGGGCAGGCGCGCCTCCCTGCCTCGTGGCCTCCTCGCTGATTTCTTGACGTTTACTCCAAGTCCCCTGGATCACGTTTGTTCCAAAAATAACTCTCCCGGAGGTTTCATTCCGTTTGGATTCCGTTTGATATTCCTTTTCTGTGAAACACTAAAATAGGCAAAAAAAATAACAATTTGCACTGGGCCTTGGGTTAGTAGGTTAGTCCCAAAAATAACATAAAAGTGTATAAATAAGCCCATTAACATCCAAAACAAATAATATAATAGCATGGAACAATAAAAAATTATAGATATGTTGGAGACGTATCACATCCCCTCTTTCGTCTTCGTCTATCGGTAACTTTACTTGAGGCTTTATTTACATTCACCACATCATATGTGTTCTGCTTGGAGCATCTTGTATGATTTGAGTCTTTGCTTTTTAGTTTGCCACAATCATCCTTGCTGTACACACCCTTTTTGGAGAGACATACATGAATCGGAATTTATTAGAATACTCTATGTGCTTCACTTATATCTTTTGAGCTAGATAATTTTGCTCTAGTGCTTCACTTATATCTTTTTAGAGCACGGTGGTGGTTTTATTTTATAGAAATTATTGATCTCTCATGCTTCACTTATATTATTTTGAGAGTCTTTTGGAATAGCATGGTAATTTGCTTTGATTATGAAGTTAGTCCTAATATGATAGGCATACAAGATGGGTATAATCAAGAGTGACATGCAATATCCGGGATGTGCAATGGATCAAGAGTGACACATATCATGTGGTGAATAAAAATAAAGCCTCAAGTAAAGTTACTAATAGACGAAGACGAAAGAGGGGATGCCTTCCCGGGGCATCCCCAAGCTTAGGATTTTCGACATCCTTGAATATTACCTTGAGGTGCCTTGGGCATCCCCAAGCTTAGGCTCTTGACACTCCTTATTCCATAGTCCATCAAATCCTTACCCAAAACTTGAAAACTTCACAACACAAAACTCCAACAGAAAATCTCCTAAGTTCCTAGTATAAGAAAATAAATCACCATTTTTGGTACTGTTGTGAACTCATTCTTTATTTATATTGGTGTAATATCTACTGTATTCCAACTTTTCCATGGTTCATACCCCCGATACTAGCCATAGATGCATCAAAATAAGCAAATAAGATGCGAAAAATAGAATCTATCAAAAACAGAACAGTCTGTAGCAATCCGGATATTTCGAATTCTTCTGTAACGCCAAAAATTCTGAGAAATTAGGAAGTCCTATATAATTCGTTTATTAATCCTCTGCAAAAATAACCAGTATTTTATCGCGCTTTTGTTGAAAACTAAAACTAATATCCTGGGCATAAAAGTTTCTGTTTTTCAGCAAGATCAAATTAACTATCATCGTAAGCTATCCCAAAAATCTTACTTGGCACAAACACTAATTAAAACGCAAAAACACATGTAACCAGGCTAGATGATTTATTCAAAGCAAAACAGGACCTAAAAAGAAATAACAAAAAATAAAATTGGCTTGCCTCCCAACAAGCGCTATTGTTTAACGCCCCTAGCTGGGCATAAAAACATGTATAGATCTAAGTATTTTCATCTTAGGCATGCAATCCATAGGTGGCTCTCATAATAGATTCATAAGGCAATTTAATTTTTGTTCTTGAAAAGTGTTCCATGCCTTTCCTTAATGGAAATTGAAATCTAATGTTTCCTTCTTTCATATCAATAATTGGACCAATCGTTTTAAGGAAAGGTCTACCAAGAATATTACGGTATGTAGGATTGCAATCTATATCAAGAACAATGAAATCTATGGGCACACAATTCCTATCTGCAACAATAATAACATCATTAATTATTCTCATAGGTTTCTTAATAGTGGAATCCGCAAGATGCAAATTTAAGGAACAATCATCAAATTCACGGAAACCTAACACATCACATAAAGTTTTAGGAATCGTCACTACAAAAAAAAGACACATCCGTGACATTTTGGACCGAACGAATTTTTTTTCTATCATACATATGACACTTCTATGACGATAATTGTGACAAAACCCGGTATCATCATAGATGTGGTGGGCTCCTACTTCTATGACAAAAAATCATGATAGAAAATGGGCTTTTCGTCCTGGGCGGGCCGGAGACGCAGCTGCATGACATTATTTGGGCCGTCCATGACGTAAAAAACCGTGGTAGAAGCGAGGGGGAGGAAAATTTCAGGGAGTTCCCGGTTATGGTGGGAGGTCGAGGGCCGAGTGATGCACGTTTCTCTCGTACACGTATGCGCGTGTGTGCGAGGCGTTGGCTCTAACTGAACCCGAGCGATTGCACTACAGGCTACGCATTACTGAACCCGAGCGATCGATCGATGCCTGTTAACTGAACCCGATCGAGCGATTCCTTCACTACTGCTGCTAACTGAAGCCGATCGATTGGATGAACAGTGAGCGTTGCGGGGGGGTTGGATGAACAGTGAGCGGTGGCGTTGCCTCTGGATGAATAGAACCCCGTGGTGTGGAGGGCTGGATGAATAGTAGATGGTGGAGGGGTGCCCGTGGAGGGGTGGTTGAATAGGACCCCGTGGTGTGGAGGGGTGCCCGTGGAGGGGTGGTTGAATAGTAGTCGGTGGAGTAGCGCGCGGTGGAGGCTGGATGAACAGGAGCCCGTGGAGGCTGGAGGAGGTCGACGGTAGCCCGTGGAGGCTGGAGGAGTTCGACGGTGGAGATGAACAGTATCCCGTGGAGTCCCGTTTTTCGGTACGCCACACCCCTCTCGATGAACAGGACCCCCGTTTCGACCGTAGGAGGTCCGTTTCGTCCATTTTGCGGTACGCCACACCCCTTCCCGATCAACAGGACCCCCTTTTCGATTGTAGGAGGTCCGTTTCGTCCGTTTTGCGGTACGCCACACCCCTCCCGATCAACAGGACCCCCGTTTCGACCGTAGGAGGTCCGTTTCCTCCGTTTTGCGGTACGCCACACCTCTCCCGATCAACAGGACCCCGTTCCGAACGTAGGAGGTCTGTTTCCTCTGTTTTGCGGTACGTCAGGCCTCGTTTCCATCGCCTGTTCTGTCCAAGCCCTCCCGATGAACACGACCACGCATTCCGTTTCAACCCAGCCGGTTGGCTCCCACGCATTCCATTGCCTCCCGATGAACACGATGCATTCCATTGCCTCCCCATGAACACGACGCATTCCGTTGCCTCCCCATGAACACGACGCATTCCGTTGCCTCCCCATGAACACAACGACGACGCTGTTTCTCCGTTCCGACCCAGCCATGTACACGAGCCCTGGCCGTACGTATGCGTGAGTAGGCGTTCGAGACCCCTCCCGTATGTACACATATGTGGCCGTATTTTCTTTCTTGCACCCTAGCCGCTGTACGTACGTGTACATGCTACGTGCGCGCCTCTACTACTACACGTGCACGCCTCTACATCCACCAGTATATATGTATGTACACGTTCGCGACCAGAATGACAACGCTACGTACGCTTCGACCAGGTGGGTCCCGACTGTCAGGCACTTCCTTGCGTGCGAAGATGTAGCTGGTGGGTCCCAGCAGTCAGGGGGAAACGTTTTTTTTCACGAAATATGGTGGCCCGTCCGGTGGGTCCCCGCTGTCAGGTGGAGGAATAATTATTTTGCACGTAATAAGGAGGCACTTCCTTGCTGCGGCCGTGGACCCAGCTGTCAGCCTCTCCACGTACAGTCCATGTCCGATGGAAGCCGTTCCTTGACCACGTTGACCACGCCGCGCCGAGAGCACCAGGGCGGTGGACGACATCGAGGCCTAGGAAGGGGACGATGCGGAGCCGAGGAAGACGCAGCAGTGGATGCCCACGCGTAGAGGAGTATGAGGGTTCACTGGTTCGCTACGGTGTGAAGCTGTCGTCGCCGCAGAATAACATGGGGTGTGGGTGAGTAGAGGGATGGCCTGGCCAGCGGTAGGAGTAGTAGGGGGCGGTGAGGCCTCCGCCGCATCGTAGCCGGCCACGGGAGCCAGGAGCACGAGGCACGACCGGCGCTGGTTTGGGCGGCTGGAGCAAGAAGACCAAAGGTTGAAGAAGCACTACGGCCGTTGGATGGACATCGTACGGTCACTAGAGCTAGAATCGTGCATATTGACTAAGTTGACGAAGCCCTCCGTCCCAATCAACTTAGTAGGCCCACAAGTCAGCCTTCCACTATACTGGGTCCCAGCTAACAGGGGGAGTATTCAATTTTTGTGTGTAATAAGGAGGCACTTCCTTGCGTGCGAAGATATAGCTGGTGGGTCCGAGCTGTCAGCGGCGGTAACATTTTTTCGCGAAATACAGAGGCCCTTTCGGTGGGTCCCTGATGTCAGGTGGAGAAATCATTATTTTGCGCATAATAAGGAGGCATTTCCTTGCGTGCGGCCGTGGACCCAACTGTCGGCCTCTCCACGTACAGTCCACTTCAGATGCATGTCGGTCATTGACCATGTTGACTAGGCCGCGCCGAGAGCACCAGGGCGGTGGACGACGACGAGGCCTAGGAAGGGAACGACACGGAGGCAGGGAAGACTCGACAGTTTTTTTCCACGCGGAGGGGAGTACGACTGTACTAGGGTTTACGGGTTCGTCTGCCCTCGCCGGAGAATAACAGCAGGTGTGGGTGAGTAGAGGGATGGCTAGGTCAGCGATGGGAGTACGGTGGGGCGGTGAGGCCTGCGCGGCAGCAGAGCCGGCCGCGGGGAGGAGGGAGCAAGCAGTCCCACCGACGCTTGTTTGAGCGGCTGGAGCAGGAAGAGCAGAGATTGAAGAAGCACGACGGCCGTTGGATGGCCATCCAACAGTCACTGCTTGTGCGTCAACCTTTTTTTAGGAAAGCCTCAAATCTGTGGAAAACAGCATACAACCCATCTGCCATTATTTCTAATAATTTACAGCCCATTTGCTAATTATTAAGGTTTTTTGGAGCCCATATTCTTTTTGTTAGCATTACAGCTCATATTGTGGTCACGGTTAAAAAATTATACGAAATTTTGCATATTTCGGTGCGGTCCGAACTGTTTTTAATCCCAAAATTTCAACTCACATTCAAGCTGATTTTAAAAATAAATGTATATCAATATAAAATCCAACAAATTCTCCACGCATAAAAATTAATGTAATTTAAAATCTTGAAATGAAAAAAAAGATATTTGAAACTAATTGTCGGTTTGATGTGTTTTAAAAATGTACACCCCATTTCTCATTACTGATGGGCCATTTTCTCGGCCAGCCGAATGAAAGCTCTCCTCGTCTTGAAAGATTTGCAGCCCAACAGGCATGACAAAGTGACTTACTTGGCAAATCACAAAAAAACCTGGGCTGTGGCCGTGGACCCAGCTGTCAGCCTCTGCACGTACAGTACTCTTCCGATGGAATGTCGTTGACCACGTTGACCACGCCACGCCGAGAGCACAAAGGAGGTGGACGACGGCGAGGCCTAGGAAGGGGACGACGCGGAGCCGGGGAAGACGCGGTAGTGGATGCCCACGCGGAGAGGAGTACGAGGGTTCACTGGTTCGGCTGCGGTGTGAGGTTGTCATCGCCGCAGGGCCTGGCTAGCGGTGGGAGTAGTAGGGGGCGATGAGGCCTCAACGGCAGCACAGCCGGCCACCGGAGGCAGGAGCAGGCGGTCTCCTCGGCGCTGGTTTGGGCGGCTGGTGCAAGAACAGCAGCGATTGAAGAAGCAGCAGGACCGTTTGATTCAAATCCAATGGTTACTGCTGCTAGAATCATTTGTTGACTAAGTTGACAAGCCCTGCGTACGCGTCAACTTAGTAGGCCCACAGGTCAGCCTCCCAACCGGTGCGCCCCAGATGTCAGTGGGAGGAATCATTTTTTCGCGTAATAAGGAGGCAGTTGATTGTGTGCGGCCAGGCCAGCGGAGGGAGTAGGGTGGGCCGGGGAAGCCTGCGCAGCATCACAACATGCCATAAGAGGACGGAGCAGGCAGTCCCGCCGGCGCTAGTTTAGGCAGCTGGAGCAGGAAGATCAGAGATTGAAGAAGCACGTCGGCTGTTGGATGGACATCCAATAGTCATTGCTGCTAGAATTGTGTGTTCATTGACAAAGCCTTGCGTAAACAAGTCAGCCTCGAAATCTGTGGCGTGTACAGCCCATTTGCTATTATTTTTATAATTTTTACTCATTTTCTAATTCATATGGAGTTTATTGCATCCCGTTTTCCATTTTTAGAATTGCTGGCCATTTTCTGGTCAGTACCAGGGTAAAAAAATTAACTAAATATGTGGGAAATTTGAAAATTCACAAATTTTTGCTAGGGAACGAAATATTCTTAATCCAAAAATTAATAGCCATACTAAAACAAATTTAAAAATAAATTAGTACTATGTCATGTTAAATCCAATGAAATACGTATAAGATATCAGTGAAGAACAAAAACAAAAAAAGAAACTTATATCCCATTTGCTATAAATTTTTTGGAATTTTCAACCCTTTTGATATTACTTTTAACAGACATTGACCATACTCTTAAGCCAGGCCGGAATGCATCCCTCCTCGTCTTGAAAGATTTGCAGCCCAGTAATTCGGAGAAAACAAATAGGCCTAGCTTGGGTATTCTTCAAAAAGAAATACTGGGCTACCTATTTTCCCAAAGAACTGGTGCATGAGCATTTAGCTTTATTTATTTACTTATTTACTTATTTATGTTTAGGGGGCCATGAGCATGTACCTGGGCCGGATTCATGTGAGAGCCTCCCTTCCAGTTAATTATGGGCTTCTCTATTGTGCCTTCATCAGTGGGCTGCATGTTATCAACAAGTGGAAAATGTGTTCCGTACGAAAAATAGTATGCGCTACCTACGGTACGGGGCACTAAAGGATCGAACCATGCAACGACTTCCAAAACATTGTGTTTGTCGTTCTAACAACAAATTTATTCAACCAACAGACGAAATATACTACTGATTGTACATTGAAAACAGCAGCAGCAACTAGGGCTGGGGGTGCAACAGAAGCAGTAAGCAGGCCAGAAGAGTGAAGACGCAGCTCTCTCTTCCAAACCAAACATCAGCCATCATTAAAAAAGGGATACCAAAAAAGAACAAGTGTATGCATCAAACTAAATAAAGATCCTACTACACCAAGTGTACGCATCTAACTAACTGGCTCACTTAGATGTTACTATTTATTAAGCTGTGGAGATTGGCTGACGGCTTGAACCAGATGGGTGCCTGACGGGGGAAACTCCAGCCAGCAGGTCGAAGTCTGATACTTGCGACCCTCTCTCCTACTTTAGGCTGCAGAGTGTGGTGGCACATATCAGGGTATGGTGCATGCAGAGACGCATGGTACGCTGTGTACACACAGTTTTGCCTGCTGGACGAAACCGCGCTGCCATCATGATCCTTGTCGTCGGTTATCTCCTGGTTAATCGGATAATTCAGTCCGACAAACAGAGAGCGTGTACCAAGGCTACTTACCAGCCTCTAGTCAAAAATTCCTGAAGGCCCAGAGAAGCTGGGATCCTGCTCAAAGACCTTGCAGTGACTGTGATTGTATTCTGCGAAACAACACGTCTGGTACGTGCGAACGATCATCAATCTTTCGTCGTTGTCTGATCGAGCCAGGAACCACCTGCAACTACCATGCCGCTTTTCTTTGAAAGGTTCTGGGATTAGGAAGGGTAGGGACACCAGGCGGCCTACAACATCATATCAAGTTGGAGTCAAATAAAAAAGGGCTCTTGATTTAGTCAATCTTAAGAACAGCATGTTATGAGCATGAATATTTTTTCAGCAATGTTGACAGTAATATAAGCAAGCCATCATGATATCATAGGAAAGTAACATACTGCTGTAACAGCCGTTTGTAACGATGACTGGAGTAGGCCAGCAATACGTCCAGCCATAGAAGGAGTCAACATCGTAAATGAAGCCCTTGTGTTCAATGGCATTAGAGAACCATGGAGGATGTATGATCCTACGATGGACGTGCAGATTTATCCACTTACCGCAGTGACCTGTCAGATAGGCGAGACCGCGGTTGAAGAACGCAATTAGCATGAAGTCTTTATAATTCGCAGATCTTGTGGGCACTTGGCAGATTACAACCTTGAGCAAATCAAACTTGGTATCATGTTGGCTACTATAAGATTCCAAGTATTATGGGCCGCGGTGCCAAAGCAGTGCAGTGTTAATCGAAGGAAGGGGGATCAATCACCGAGTGTAGACCTCCACGAGCATCCAGCTGTCGCGACCGTCGACGAGCACCATCCAAGACGTGTTCATGTCAACCCACTACATACCGTTAATGTAGTTGAGGCTGACGGGGATCGGACCGCAGTCAAGGGGGTTGATGATCGCCACCCTACGATCGTTATGCTGCGTGACACGCCGTTTCTGAAGATCAGGCGGCATTAGCAAGCAAGGAGCTGGCTTAAAAAGCTCTGGCCTGAGGGCTTTGAGTAAATGGTACAGCCCCAACGAGCACGCGGCGAGCGGCATGGTACTGAGATTGTCCACACGCAAAACAATGAGCTTGATTACCTCTGTGGAGAGCAAATTCCAGCCACTCTTTTGGTGGACGCTGCTCGGTTCTGCCATTGTTAGTGCTTGGGTTTCGGACGAGGGGGGTGGCGCCTTAGCGGGGATGGAAGATTGGACGAGATTATGTGCGGACAAAGATGGAGAAGCGAATATGTGCTGCGGGAAGTGGACAGGTGATGATGACTACAGCACGCCGCTTGACTTATGAGACACATACCAGCAACGTAGGGTCATGTCGAAGCCAGACAACTTGCTTGAGTGATCACAGTACTGGTACTCCCTACAGTGCTATGCCCTAACTTGCTTGAGTAGAGTAGTAGAGTAGGACTCTGCTCTACTACTAGGACCGGAGGAGTAGTATATTCTAATCTAAAATAGTTATAAACTTCAATGCCCGAGCATGGAACGACTACGAACCATGCTCAAAGACCGTGTCTACGTGGTGTTTGGGCATGGGTGACAACCTCAACGCCAACGGTGCTGCTCCCGTTGCACCGTATGTGTTTTTGTCCTTCCTGTTCGAAATCGTGGTAGAATTCATGATTTATTTTGTGCTTATTCGGATTAAATCTCGTAGTACCTTGCTCATATATTCAACTAGCGCAACGTCCCCTACAGCCACTCCCGTTTCATGGACGGCCTGGTCGACGCCTCCAAGGAGCCCTTCGTCCACTGCTATGAGTGCCCGATGCCGTTTTGTGGCTCGTCGGCGGACATGGTGCATCACCTCACGGATGCGTGTAGCGGTCACTTCTGGCCCTTGGCGGAGAACATCAAGTACGAGACGTGCTACCCATTCACCATGTCGGAGTCGCTGGAGGATCACCGCCGCCTGCTAGTCTCGGAGGAGGACGACATCGTCTTCCTCTTGATCGCGGGCACCGGCGAGGCCCGCGCAGGCCGCCGCCCCGTCTCTGTAATGTGCATCAGGGGCGACGCCGCTAACACTGACACTGACACGAGGCCGTTGTACGGGTGCGTGGTCAGTGTTACTACCCCTCTGGGTCGTGTGGGCGGCGACACCGGCCTCATCGAACAGACTTGGACTCTGGGGAGCTAGGACTATCCCGCCAATGTGGACTTGGAAAACCCATGGCATCCTTTACCCGCCGACGCGGTGCACGGGGACTCCAAGGAGGTTCACCTGGACATACGCATTATCAAGTTAAATGTTGATCATTAGTCTTCGCTCAATGTAATCCGCTGTCTAAGCATGTGGAGACTTCCATGCAGGATCTTGCTCTATTGGAGTATCGTGCATGAATAAAAGTGTATCCGTTTATGGTTTAGTCTAGAATCTTCCATGTATGAATTTTTACTATAGTACTGGTGAAAGACTTACGATGAAGCATTTCTTACATCTCCTTTGCCCGTTTGCAAGTCATCCTGATTTAATCCCTCCGTCTAGGTGTATAAGGGCATGGTTAATATTACTTAATAGTATAGCCAACTGTTGACTATAAGAAAGTGCCATGCCATCTGTAGCCAACATGTATAACAATTGATACTCAAAAACTAATTCTTAAAGATCATTTCTTGCAAAGCACAATAAGTGTTATTTCTTCACAAGTTTTGGATGCAGGTTGAACAGTTGAACGCTTTTGTTTGCAAAAGATACCTTTTTATCTATTTCACCCGGATGTTTGTGAGCTCTAGAGATGAAATAATATCCGAAGAAACCTATCGATACCCGTTACACATGAGATGACCCCCACATCCTTTGTCAAAATAAACAACTCCCCAATCAATGCATTTCACTCTTCGGTGCAATGCATGGGCACCTTACTACTATAGATTAGTACGACCAAAAATTGAACTAACATTATATATAGTACGATAAATGCTGATGCATGTCACCTAAAATTATATCATTCAAAACTATGTTCAAATACGAATCCAACGATGTAGTTTTTGTTGACATGCACTAACATTTTGTCAGTTAAATCTTCAGTCAAATTCAATGGGGGACTAATAAACCACGACCGATGTAGTACAAGTGTAGAGGGCGGCGCTGCACGGGAGTCTCACCTCTCACCCCGCTCGTGGCGCGGCAGTAAAGCCGTCATATCACAAAACCCAACCACTCCCAGTAATAAGTGGCCTGGTAAAATAAACGGACAAGCAACCATCACATCCCTCCGTCTTTTTTGCATTTCATCTCTCTGCATTTACTTTCTCCGGTTCATCTCGCACACTCGATCCCTAGCTACTACTCCTAGGGCCAGTTCTTTTGGCGGCTTCCCCAGCTTTTCCCACAAGACTAGTCACAGTGGAGAGTAACAATAAGGCGCCTCACTCATTTATTTGGGCTTCTAAACTACTACTCCGTCCTGGTTTATTCCTCACCATTGTAATTTGTGCTACATTTTGACCAGATATTTAACTGGTTTATTCCTCGCCATTGTAATCCCTCCGTCTAGGTGTGTAAGTCATCTTACGAAAACCAAATAATCCCAAAACACTTAGGCGCGGTGCATTAACTTCTACCTTGTTTCTTGTTTCTTGACATATCAACCAATAAGAGATCAAGAGTGTGCATGCTTTTAATGACTTGAGATATCAAACACGACATGCAGTGGTTAGTTCATTGCATGCAATACTATTAATTAGCAAATAAACATTAAGGTTTCTTGTTTTCTCCTCCTCCTTGGTCACGGTGCACAGCCTAAGATGACTTACTCACCTAGACGGATGGAGTAGTGCATGTGACATGCACTAACATTTCATTAGTTAAATTTATGATCAAAATTTGACACAGATTACAATGGGGACCAATAAACCAGGACGGAGGTAGTAGTTATGGGATTACTAATCTAGAAGCCTAAAAGAACTGGCCCTGGTACTCCTACTAGTAGTAGTACTCAAGTTGGAATTCCAATTGCACGGCACAACTTGTTAGGAAAAAAATTCGATACAGGGTGTAGGAAGAGGTTTGGGAATTTGCATGCCTTTCCAACCAGTGAGATACTCCGTACAAAGTATGACAGAGAAATAACCACAGAGAAGGAAGCTAAAAGTAAACAATCAAACGAGCATTTTTGCATCTGCTTTGCATTGAATCGTTTCACAAGCTTGACTAGTGTTGTTTTTCTACTTTTACAAAAACCGCATCGTAATGTTAAAACGTGCATTTGCACGTACTAAGTAATAGTAGTACTCCCTCCATCTTGGTCACGGTGCACAACCAAAGATGACTTATTGACCTGAACGGCGGGAGTAGCACAGTCTGCAAGCATATATCGAGAGAGACGTGTAGTGAGATAGTATATAGTAAAGTTTGTGCTATATGCACGTACTTGCAAAATGTGTACGAATACACAAGGTTTCCAAACTTTCCCTTTTACATACTTAATTAAGGACGCTAAAAATTCCTGAACGTTCGGGATTTATCATTTGCGTCCCAAAACTAATGAGATCGCCTTACGAAACAAAAATTATACTCCTCCTAAAAGCCACGGCGCTCGCAGGAGCGCTTGCGGCGCGCCACGAGTGCCCTGGTGCGCGGCCGTTTCCCAGCGCGCCGACACAACGCCTCTTCCTCAGCCTCGCAACTCACGAGGTGCTGATTGGTGGCTTGCCAGCGAGCGAGCGCGATCTCACCGGTGTGGTGATCCGGCGCCAACAAGTACTCCTCGCTGGAAGCGTGCACCCGGTCCACGTACCGCCAAGCATAGATGAGGCGCTTGGACCCGATTGCACTCATGCCGTTGGCACGGGCGTCCTCCGCCACCCTCACGGCCCACGCATGAGCCTTCTGCCAAAGAGCCAATTGCCTGACTCTCTCGGACGCGACATAGGCATCCTAGTCAGCTTGTTCCGCGGTGCGCTTCTCTTCCTCGACCTTCTTCTCCACCTCTATTTTGGTGCGCTCTGCTGGAGGCAAAGCCTCCCACAAGGTGACATCCATTTCTTTCCAAAGCTCCTCAAGGCTGGGGGCTCGGCGGGCGACGCGGCGTTCTCCTCGTAGCAGGGAGCTGATACGTCTCCAACGTATCTATAATTTTTGATTGCTCCATGCTATATTATCTACTGTTTTGGACTATATTGGGCTTTATTTTCCACTTTTATATTATTTTTGGCACTAACCTATTAACCGGAGGCCCAACCTAGAATTGTTGTTTTTTGCCTATTTCAGTGTTTCGGATAAACAGAATATCAAACGGAGTCCAAACGGAATAAAATCTTCGGGAACGTGATTTTCTCACCGAACGTGATCTAGGAGACTTGGACCCTACTGCAAGGGATCAAAGAGGAGGTCACGAGGGTGGGGGCCGCCCCCCCCCTAGGGCGCGCCCCCCTGCCTCGTGGGCCCCTCGGTGCTCCACCGACGTACTCCTTCCTCCTATATATACACACATACCCCCAAACGATCAGAACATGAGCCAAAAACCTAATTCCACCGCCACAACTTTCTGTATCCATGAGATCCCATCTTGGGGCCTGTTCCGGAGCTCCGCCGGAAGAGGGCCGTCATCACGGAGGGCTTCTACATCATCATAGCCCCTCCGATGAAGTGTGAGTAGTTTACCTCAGACCTTCGGGTCCATAGTTAGTAGCTAGATGGCTTCTTCTCTCTCTTTGAATCTCAATACAAAGTTCTCCCCCTCTCTTGTGGAGATCTATTCGATGTAATCTTCTTTTTGCGGTGTGTTTGTTGAGACCGATGAATTGTGGGTTTATGATCAAGTCTATCTATGAATAATATTTGAATCTTCTCTGAATTCTTTTATGTATGATTGGTTATATTTGCAAGTCTCTTCGAATTATCCATTTGGTTTAGCCAACTAGATTGGTAGTTCTTTCCATGGGAGAAGTGCTTAGCTTTGGGTTCGATCTTGCGGTGTCCTTACCCAGTGACAGAAGGGGCAGCAAGGCACGTATTGTATCGTTGCCATCGAGGATAACAAGATGGGGTTTATTTCATATTGCATGAATTTATCTCTCTACATCATGTCATCTTGCCTAAGGCGTTACTCTGTTTTTAACTTAATACTCTAGATGCATGCTGGATAGCGGTCGATGAGTGGAGTAATAATAGTAGATGCAGAATCGTTTCGATCTACTTGTCACGGACGTGATGCCTATATACATGATCATGCCTAGATATTCTCATAATTATGCTCAATTCTATCAATTGCTCAACAGTAATTTGTTCACCCACCGTAGAATACTTATGCTCTTGAGAGAAGCCACTAGTGAAACGTATGGCCCCCGGGTCTATTCTCATCATATCAATCTCCATCACTTTAATATTGTTTTGCTTTTTACTTTGTCTTTACTTTTTACTTAGCATCTTTATATCAAAAATACCAAAAATATTATATCTATCAGATCTCACTCTCGTAAGTGACCGTGAAGGGCTTGACAACCCCTAATCGCTTTGGTTGCGAGTAGCTATCGCTTTGTGCAGGTACGAGGGACTTGAGCATGGGCTCCTACTGGATTGATACCTTGGTTCTCAAAAACTGAGGGAAATACTTACGCTACTCTGTTGCATCATCCCTTCCTCTTCTGGGAAAACCAACGCAAGCTCAAGACGTAGCAGGAGCCGATGCGTCCTCCGGCGCGTGTGCTGGCGAGATAGGGAACGCCGACACGTCCACCTCGACGCGTCGCGGCGAGGAGCGGAACGCCGACACGTCCTCCTCGACTAGTGGCGGCGAGGAATGGAACAGCGACGCATCGCGTCGCGGCAAGGAGCAGAACACCGACACGTCCTCCTCGACTAGTGGCGGCAAGGAACGGTACGGCGACGCATCGCGTAGCGGCGAGGAGCGGAACACCGACGCGTCCTCCTCGACTAGTGGTGGTGAGGAACGGAACGGCGACGCGTGACCATCCGCGCGGTGCAGCGAGGGGCTCCTAGGGCTTGGAAGGCGCGATGCCATGGTGGTCGACATGAGAGGGAGGGGGAGGAGATAGCGATGAACGTGTACGTGAGGGGGAGGAGATAGCGATGTCGTGGGAGGCACAGTATTTATAGCGAGCAATGGCACACCTACGTAAGATATGGACTGAGCTACACTGACTTAACTGCAGGTCCAGTTGCGTCACTGACATGTGGGCCAGACCCCTATTGGGCCCATATGTCATTGACCCAATGCACCTGCAGTTAAGTAACAGCTACGTGGGCATATTTGTTGGAGTAAATTACGGGGGAGCAAAGGGGTGGAAATATTGCTGGTCACAACGGAGTGGATGAGCGTGGGGGAGGACAGTCATGCATGCAGATTTTTTTCACACGGGCTTCCTGCAGGTATGGGGAACGGTGCATAATAAGTCATCTTGCATGCCAGGCCAGGTATAGTCTCAAGTCATTAAAAACATACATGCCCCACACATGTTCATATTTCAAGGTGCACTAAATTATTGCATGCGATGATTAAGGATGGCCATAATGGTGGTATCTTAGCTGGTATCATGCACACGGGAATAGCAAACATGCTGATGTGGTAAAGAATTAAAGAAGAGAGGGGGGTTAGAGTAACTAGAGTTCATGCATGCATTGGTAAACACATTTTTTGTGAAGAACGACATCACTAGTTGAGTACTTTTGCAGACTTCAAAAACTATTCCACCGCCTCTACTATCTTGCTAAGAGTAGGTGAAAATTTTGAATCGAGCCCTTTAAACTAGAAGGGAGGTAGTGGTACTCTAATAGCTAACCTTGTTGTGATGACAAGATAGGACATGGCACGCACCTGGACGGAGGAACTAGTCTGCATTGTGCATTTAAGTTTTGTCTGAAGTCAATGTACCTCTACTTTCACCAGACTTATAGAAAAATGTGTCAACATTCACAATGTCAAATCAATATTTTTACACTCATTATAAAACGTAGTTCTTATACTCATTATAATCAGTATTGTAGATATTGATATTTTTAGTATAAATTTGGTCGTGGGATTTCATTGATGCATGTCAAAGAGTGGAGGAAGCGGAGCTTAGGGCTTGCATTGCTGGTCTCTACATAGGTATTTCTCTTCATAATCCTGTAATTTTAGAGACTGGTTGCGCTTTTGTGGTAGTGTCTCTTGCATTGGGGGACTATGACAGGTATGCTATGCGTGACCTGAAGATGAAAGCGTTGAGCATCTTGAAGTTGATCAAGAATCTTCAATTGTCAAAGATTAGCCGTTGGGCCAATAAGGTGGCACACTTAATCGCTAAGTATAGCTTTGACAATAGATTAGATGGTATTCTTGTAAATAACGTACCGCCCTATGTGGTGAATATTGTATCGAATGAGTGTACTGGTGTGGCTGGTTAATTAATATAAGGTGGTGTTCAAAAATAAAATATAAATTTGGTCAAACACTTTGCAAACAGTTGACGGGAGTAAAAAGGACCAGATGGAGTATCATGCATGCGGAGTAGGCAAAAAAAATTGCTTGTCTAAAAAAAGGCAAAAAAAATTGCTCATTTATAGACGGTCGAAGTCTCAAAGGGCGCGACCATGCGAGGGAGGCGAAGCTCGTGGGAGGCACGACGTTTGACGGAATTAAGTTGTAACATCCCAAAATTCTAAATTTAGGAATGTTATAATAAATAGATAGATTTGATTGATTGTTTGATTGATTGTCTGAAAGTGAGTGAATTCGAAACTTTTGAAAGTTAAATGAGAGGGAATAAAAGGACTTTCCCAAACTTTCATATTTGCTTTCTGATCTCCATGAATTCAGATTCTTTTCAACACAAAACCATAGAGAGAAGATGACATGACTTCTTCCATTTAAAATGAAAAGGGTGTTTGAAAATATTTGAATTTCATTTGGAAAATATTTCCAATTCTGCAACTTTATGCAACTCAATGATTTTCACGAGAGAAGATAAAATGACTTCTTCAAATTATGAAATATGAGTTGGGAGTTTCAAAGGATCAATTTCAAGTCCTTTTGGAATTAATTTTCAATTTGGATTTATTTGAGTTTTATTCAAATTATTTTTCTCCAAAAATAAAATATATGGAAAATAGGGTAACATGATTCCCTACATTAGAAATTGGAGAAAAATTAATTTGAAATCATTTTGGTATTTTTAAAAATGATTTTAGTTGGATTTTAATAGACCAGTAGCACTCTTTGTTTTATCTGAATTTGTGTGGATTTTATTTGAAGTTATAAAAATGTTCATGCCGTAGAACATCTTTTTCTGGAAATTTTGATATATTATATGCCTATATAATATTTTTATTTTGTTTGCTTTTATTATTTTTTTATTGTCTGGAATATGTTTAAAAAAACAAAAAAACTCTCCGAACAGTGCCAGGCCGAAGCCCAGCACTGCTCTCCCTCTCTCTCTCCCCGCGCCAGGCCAGCCCAGCTCCAGCCGAAGCCCAGCCGCGCCCGAAGCCGCTCCGCTCCGCCCGCCCGCTCGCACCTGCGATCGGCCGCCGCCCCGCCCAGCCACCGACAGGTGGGACCAACCTCACCTGTCGGGTCCGTCTCCGACCTCGCGCCAGACTCCAACTCCAGCACGCGTCGCCGCCGCCATGACCGACTTCGAACTACTCCCCTCGCCGCTGTGCCCCTTCCCCACGCCACCTTGCCCCCTCTCCTTAAATAGCATGCCCCGGGACCCCCTCCTTTTCGCATCACGCAAGTCACCGCCGCACTCGCCAGGCCGCAGCCGCCAACGAGATCCGCACCGCCGCCTGCTCGCGCAGGCAGTCGTCGCCCTCGAACACCGCCGACGCCGCCATCGCCTTCGCCTCGTCGAGTCACGCCTCCCCATGGTCTCGCCCGGGCTAGAGGACCCCGGAGCAGCCTCCGCCCTCGACGTCCGAGCCGCCGCCGCCTTCTTCTCCGGCGACGTCGACGCCCACCGCCGCGGTGAGTACCGGAGCCACTCTCCTCCGTTAGATCGTGGATGAACGTTGTAGATTAGATCGTGTGTTTTTTTTTGAAACATTTTGTTTATTTATCAAATGTTCGCTGTTTAGCCTTTGTAAGCAAACGTTTTCAGCTAGTAAGCTTCTGTAGCGAACGTTCGTTCGATAGGTTTTTTTTATTTTAATTTCGGCCAGGGACCCGTTTGTGAATAGTTTATTTATAGATTAGTCCCTGTACTTCAAACAACCACATCTTTTTACTCGTTTGTCCAAATCCAACGAAACCAACGCCCACGTCTTCGTTACGATCTCCTCTATCCAGTAATCCAACTCAAACATGTTTTTGAAAAGTTTAAAATTTGAATTAGATCAGATTTGAATTCAAACTTCGTTTGATCATAACTTGAGTTTCGTAGCTCCGTTTGAGTTGATTCTTTTTGCAAATCGAAGCTCTTGACCTAAACATTCTAATAAGGCCAAATTCACATAATTTTGGTACTGTTAGAAATTGTTTTATGCTGCAAGAGTATTTGCTTGGTTTTGATGTTTCTGAATCGTATTCTTCGTTCTTTCTAATCTTTTGAGTGATTGCTTATGTGTGGTTACTATTGCTTGCTTACGATAGATTGACCGGAGTGTGACGAGTAGATCTATCAAGAGTTTTGAGTGCGAATCATCTTCAGGCAAGTTCACACTTTGATCATACCTTCTTCTACAACCCAGTTTTATGCATTAGACCAATCCTCACACATTGCATGATTAGGATCTAATTAATTTGTGGGATGGGAAGTAGATGAGGTAGTACCTATTACCTGTTTATTATCAAACCCTTGGGAGTTACTATTACGTTATGCTTATATTGCCATGCTATGCTCGTAGACGTGGATTGGGTTTTGAGATTATTTCATGACAGATGAGAGATTGTTAATTAATGGTTTACTTAAGGTGGCAACTTAAACACACATCTGGGTGGATTGAGGCACCTGGGTATTCCAGGACTTGCCTGTCTAGGCACCTGGGTATTCCAGGACTTGCCTGTTTTTCTTTTGGACCGCCACCCAGGCTCAAAGGGATCATGAGATTATTCATACTAGAAACTTCTGTGTGCAGCCACAAGCCATTATGGGCTCTGGCATAGTTGATTAAGTCATGCGAACTCTTACAGGGTAGACTAGCAGATGTAGGGGAAAGTAGGTGTACCGGTCTATCCAACGTAAGGTGCTAGCGCTTCTGAAAGGCTATGTCTCGGTCATCCGTTTCTCAAACACCATGTAGTGCGAGAAAACCAACGGAGGAGATCGAGTCTTGTGGGGAAAAGTGCGCAAACCTCTGTAGAGTGTACAAACTAATCATGATTAGCCGTGTCCCCGGTTATGGACATCTTGAGTATCTAGTTCTTGGATTATCCTGTTGATCTCATCACGTTACTTTGAATGAATATTGTTGGGTTTAATGATGTTACTTAATTGGGATTGAGAATGCTGTCAACCATTCTCAATGTTCAACAACCACCATGATAGTTAATTAAAATGTATTCCTTTGCAGTAGGGAAAAATTGGCTTTTCGCAAAAACATTATAACCATAGAGCTTTTCCACCAGCCATATATGCATATAGTGATAGCCATTGTTCATCATTTTCTCTATGGTGTGAATTTGCCAGTACATTCAATGTACTGACCCTCTGTGGCTGCAACGTCTTATGTTGCAGGATTATCTTACGATGAGTAAGTGATATGTTAGGGTTACGATTCTACACTCAACTTTGCCGTTGGTGTTGATGGGAATCCACAACCTTGTTACTTCCGCTATTTTGGATTGAGGTAATAGTATTTACGTTACTTATACATGTGATTTACCTCTGTTATAAATCCTCGAGTACTGTGTGTGTCAGCATACCGATCCAGGGATGACACTTAAGCACAGAGACTTGATCCATTCGGGTCAGGTCGCTACAAGATGGTATCAGAGCACATGTTGACTGTAGGACGTGACCCTAGAAGCTGGCAAGCCCATAGGAAAGATTTTCCCTACAACTTTCCTTTTCAAAAAGACCTTTTACCTCTCTTCTCTTCTGAGTTTATTCAAATATTCCCTTTTAGTGAGACCATACCCCTTTCCCCTTTTGACCACTCGAAGATTCCACTGATGAGACCACTCCAAGAAGTACAAGATATCGGACAACTGAGACCATTCGGAATGAAGAGGATTTTACCATACATTATGATAACGGAAACTACAGCTGTTGAAGACTCTGAAGACTAGGAGAATTGGAGGCTCTGAAGAATCCCCAGATTTGTATGACCTAGAAATGCTACCCTTATGGAACTTGGCAGACTATGGAAGATGTCAATGCCCGAGATCTAGGTGTGTTGGAGAAAGACCGGAGCATGTAGAGTTAAGAACTCAAGGATTTGTCAAGGAAAACCCTAAGGCAGGAGATATCAACTATGGAGAGATAGCTCATGGAAATGACAAGAGAACAACCACAGCTATCCATGAGGTTATCGCCCGCTTATGCTATTGTCACCGTGCTGAGTTAAGCATGCATATGCATGGAAGGTTAAATGGTAGAAGGCTGATGGAGCACCTATCAGCAAGATGAAGTTTTAACCTTAGCCGGTGTATCACCAGGATCTGGAGTATTACATCAAGAAGTTAAAATGGAGCCACAAGAAGCTGTATTTGAAAGGAAGCATTTCGTGAAGAACTCAGGACCCAAAAGTTGAAAGTAGCCAAGCTAGAGAAGTAAAACCTCGAGATACCGGAGAATTATCAGGAACTGAAGGACAGTATGACCATGGTTCATGTGAAGGATGTTGAAACCAGAAGTTTGAAATGCAACTCCGGAATATTAAAGGATGTCACGAGAGATTTCACGTCAACAGAGATGATCTAGCCAAAGGAGTTGAGAAGGATAAGCACGATCGGAAGAAGCCATTGGAGACATGAACAAAACTCGTAGAGTTAGACGACCTTGAAGATTTATTGACCTTTAGAAGACCATACCCCTGTTTTATACCTACGTTAGATGCGACGTTTGTGAGCTGTCATTTGTTTGATGTTTTTTCCGACAGCCACAATAAAATCTGTCTTTTCAAAACTTTTGTTTGTATTGTGTGCATCCCTCTCTATCTCTCTTAACTCACCCCAAACCCATGGACCCAATAGAGGATGAATGGAGATGAGCTTGTATTTTCGGGACCAATGAGTCAATTGGAGACCGACCGATGGATTCAGAACATGGAGGATCATATGGAGAACAACCCTATAGTCGGAAAGGATATGGCCCAGCATGCCCTTAAATGCTTTGAAAGAGGTGCTGCTACTTGGTGGAGGATGTACCAAACCATGAATGGATGGCAAGGAGTAACCACTTGGGAAGAATTTAAGTTGACTTTGCTAAAGTCTCAGTTTGTGTCCCAGAAATTGAAGCCTTATGGAAAGGATATGAAAAAAACTTGTGCATGCAAGCTTTGTGGAGAAATAGGACACAACCATAAAGAACACAAGGATGAATGCCCTAATTATGAAGGAAGTCACCCAGCTAAAGAATGCCCAACTAGGCAGATCACTTGTTTCTTGTGTGAAGGGACTACCCACTACCCTGCTCAGTGTCACATTTACCCCATGGTACAAAGAACCATCCAGCAGGAGAAAGAAGCAACGAGAGGAGCCCTTATGGAAAGTTTAGAAGAACATGTGATGAAGGAAGATGTGGAGGACACACCCAAAGAAGAGCCAATTAAACCCTGCACCAAGTCATGCTATTCATGTGGAGAAGAAGGACACATCTCCCAGAATTGTTTGAATGGGGATTTAGTAGAATTCCCGACAGAGGAAGTAGAGTATGACCCACTGGAAATAGAAGCTCTGATGGGAATGGAAAAGTCCAGAAAGAGAAGTAGATTGGATTCCAGGAAGGATCTGAGTCATGTCACCTGTTATAAGTGCAAGGAGTCAGGGCACTACCTCAGCAATTGCCCAAAAAGGAAGCCAAGGACCCAAGTAGGCTACGTAATCACAAGGAAACCTCGAAACCTGTCAGAAGTAATATGTTTCCGTTGTAATGAAGCAGGGCACTTTGCCAGAGATTGTCCGACGGAGAAGGAGACTTGTGATAAATAGTTGAGTTTGTAACAGAAGAAATATAGTAGTAGTAGTAGTAGTGAGAACATTTTCTTTTATATTGAGGTGTTGAGTTGAGACATGTAATGGAAAAGCGAGAGATTGTAATTAATTGAGAGTGAATAAAGTTAGCATCGTTGGTACTGATATGGATTTTATGAGTTGTTACTCTATGAAGAAGGATTTTGACCATTTTGAGGATAAGAGAAATATGGTCTATGGAAGATTTGTGCATTTTAAGGATGGTAGTACCCTGTAAGAACCATTGACCCCTGGAAAAGATAAGGATACTCCACTGAGTGGATTTCGGACAAAATGAATACGAGTTTTGTCTCGATATGTTTCATACCCCAAGAGTGTGTGGGATGAAGTTGGAGACCGTCGATTGTTGGACCAAAAGTGATCAAGGAGTCAGAAGAGAATGTTAAGTTGATTCGAGATAGACTGAAGGTAGCTCAGTCCAGACAGAAGAGTTATGTAGACTCAAAAACTCAAGGAGGTAGTCTATGAAATTGGAGACAGAGCATGTCTTCGTGTGACCCCTCTGCGAGGAGTTAAACGATTTGGAGTTAAAAAATTGCCCCAAGATTTGTAGGACATACAGAGTTTTGGAGCGTATGAGAGAAGTGGCCAACAAGATGGAGTCACCCGAAGGACTGTTAGGAGTTCATGATGTGTTTTATGTTCCCCGGTTGAGGAAGTGCCATGCAGAGATGGCCAATATTCCCTTGTAAGGACGCTTGACCCTGGAAAGGATAATGATGTTCCACGAAGAGGAATATGGACTTCATAAGTATAAGTTTTTATCTCGGTATGAGGGATATCCCACGAGGATGGAGAGATAAATTACTATTGGATATAAAGGAGGTATGATGTCAGAAATATGGATCAATGAAATTCCATGATGAGTCTGAGTAATCATGTCCTAGTTTGGTGCCAATAGAAGGAAGGGAGACAGTACAATTGGATGGATTTAAGAATACTAGGAAGTTGGAAGTTGGAATAATGATCAGTTGCCCGATTGTAAGTTCAAGGACTACAAGGGATGAGATGGGCCATAACCCATAGGCCCCGGGACCTGCCAAGAAGCAAGCACATTCTTGCTGAAGGAAAAACCCTGGAGGAAGATACGACGTTTTATCGGCAGACAATTTTATAGGAGTTTACGCAAACCTGAGAGTTGTGAAGGAACAATAGATGTTTGTTTGGCTTGCAGAATCCATGGAATTTTCCGAACTTAGTTCATTGACAAGAGAAATTCTGCAATGCTTGTGAGGATGACCGAGTGTTAGAATGCGAGATTCACTAAAGCATATACAGGGTAATGATTTGGGTGTGGGATGGATTGATCACCATACCGACTTACTCTTATTATTCGCCTTGCTATATGGGATGGTAAATCTGAGTGACTTACCTATAGTAGAGAGACGACGATATTAAACCTTGTTAAACCTTAGAATGGTATAAGAATTTTTCCCTTGTACACGGCAGCTTTTTGCCAACCGTAGGTTATACGGTGAGGATCAACCCAGACCCATTTCCTGCAGGAGAAACCATAAATTGTTGACCACCATGAGATGTCGATAGTTGATTAGTATTGGCGCCAGACCCGTCCGCTAAGAAGACCCAGTCTTGGAATAACCTTACCTAGATGAAAGACAGAAGAACTGAGGAAAAGGTTATGCCACTACCGGAAGAGCTCAGAGAAGGAATTTTCTCGAGGATCTGAGAAGACCGACACTGTCAAGAATAAGGATGGAGTATATGAGTTTTGATGGAACAGTAATCATGCTTCTAAGGGTGGTAGCACCCCAGACCCCTGGGATGATCGATGGATTTTGAGAAGACCCCAAACCCTAACCTTTTTCTTTCTAGCCTCTCCGAATCTCGAGGACGAGATTCCTTTAAGGGTGGTAGGTTTGTAACATCCCAAAATTCTAAATTTAGGAATGTTATAATAAATAGATAGATTTGATTGATTGTTTGATTGATTGTCTGAAAGTGAGTGAATTCAAAACTTTTGAAAGTTAAATGAGAGGGAATAAAAGGACTTTCCCAAACTTTCATATTTGCTTTCTGATCTCCATGAATTCAAATTCTTTTCAACACAAAACCATAGAGATAAGATGACATGACTTATTCCATTTAAAATGAAAAGGGTGTTTGAAAATATTTGAATTTCATTTGGAAAATATTTCCAATTCTGCAACTTTATGCAACTCAATGATTTTCACGAGAGAAGATAAAATGACTTCTTCAAATTATGAAATATGAGTTGGGAGTTTCAAAGGATCAATTTCAAGTCCTTTTGGAATTAATTTTCAATTTGGATTTATTTGAGTTTTATTCAAATTATTTTTCTCCAAAAATAAAATATATGGAAAATAGGGTAACATGATTCCCTACATTAGAAAATTGGAGAAAAATTAATTTGAAATCATTTTGGTATTTTTAAAAATGATTTTAGTTGGATTTTAATAGACCAGTAGCACTCTTTGTTTTATCTGAATTTGTGTGGATTTTATTTGAAGTTATAAAAATGTTCATGTCGTAGAAAATCTTTTTCTGAAAATTTTGATATATTATATGCCTATATAATATTTTTATTTTGTTTGCTTTTATTTTTTTTATTGTCTGGAATATGTTTAAAAAAACAAAAAAAACTCTCCGAACAGTGCCAGGCCGAAGCCCAGCACTGCTCTCCCTCTCTCTCTCCCCGCACCAGGCCAGCCCAGCTCCAGCCGAAGCCCAGCCGCGCCCGAAGCCGCTCCGCTCCGCCCGCCCGCTCGCACCTGCGATCGGCCGCCGCCTCGCCCAACCACCGACAGGTGGGACCCACCTGTCGGGTCCGTCTCCGACCTCGCGCCAGACTCCAACTCCAGCACGCGTCGCCGGCCGCCGCCGTGACCGACTCGAACTACTCCCCTCGCCGTTGTGCCCCCTTCCCCACGCCACCTTGCCCCCTCTCCTTAAATAGCATGCCCCGGGACCCCCTCTCCTTTTCGCATCTCGCAAGTCGCCGCCGCACTCGCCAGGCCGCAGCCGCCAACGAGATCCGCACCGCCGCCGCTCGCGCAGCCGTCGCCCTCGACCACCGCCGACGCCGCCATCGCCTTCGCCTCGTCGAGCCGCGCCTCCCCATGGTCTCGCCCGGGCTAGAGGACCCCGAAGCAGCCTCCGCCCTCGACGTCCGAGCCGCCGCCGCCTTCTTCTCCGGCGACGTCGACGCCCACCGCCGCGGTGAGCACCGGAGCCACTCTCCTCCGTTAGATCGTGGATGAACGTTGTAGATTAGATCGTGTATTTTTTTGAAACGTTTTGTTTATTTATCAAATGTTCGATGTTTAGCCTTTGTAAGCGAACGTTTTCAGCTAGTAAGCTTCTGTAGAGAACGTTCGTTCGATAGTTTTTTTTTATTTTAATTTCGGCCAGGGACCCGTTTGTGAATAGTTTATTTATAGATTAGTCCCTGTACTTCAAACAACCACATCTTTTTACTCGTTTGTCCAAATCCAACGAAACCAACGCCCACGTCTTCGTTACAATCTCCTCTATCCAGTAATCCAACTCAAACATGTTTTTGAAAAGTTTAAAATTTGAATTAGATCAGATTTGAATTCAAACTTCGTTTGATCATAACTTGAGTTTCGTAGCTCCGTTTGAGTTGATTCTTTTTGCAAATCGAAGCTCTTGACCTAAACATTCTAATAAGGCCAAATTCACATAATTTTGGTACTGTTAGAAATTGTTTTATGTTGCAAGAGTATTTGCTTGGTTTTGATGTTTCCGAATCGTATTCTTCGTTCTTTCTGATCTTTTGAGTGACTGCTTATGTGTGGTTACTATTGCTTGCTTATGATAGATTGACCGGAGTGTGACGAGTAGATCTATCAAGAGTTTTGAGTGCAAATCATCTTCATCAACATTGCAGGCAAGTTCACACTTTGATCATACCTTCTTCTACAACCCAGTTTTATTGCATTAGACCAATCCTCACACATTGCATGATTAGGATCTAATTAAATTGTGGGATAGGAAGTAGATGAGGTAGTACCTATTACCTGTTTATTATCAAACCCTTGGGAGTTACTATTACGTTATGCTTATATTGCCATGCTATGCTCATAGACGTGGATTGGGTTTTGAGATTATTTCATGACAGATGAGAGATTGTTAATTAATGGTTTACTTAAGGTGGCAACTTAAACACACATCTGGGTGGATTGAGGCACCTGGGTATTCCAGGACTTGCCTGTCTAGGCACCTGGGTATTCCAGGACTTGCCTGTTTTTCTTTTGGACCGCCACCCAGGCTCAAAGGGATCATGAGATTATTCATACTAGAAACTTCCGTGTGCAGCCACAAGCCATTATGGGCTCTGGCATAGTTGATTAAGTCATGCGAACTCTTACAGGGTAGACTAGCAGATGTAGGGGAAAGTAGGTGTACAGGTCTATCCAACGTAAGGTGCTAGCGCTTCTGAAAGGCTATGTCTTGGTCATCCGTTTCTCAAACACCATGTAGTGCGAGAAAACCAACGGAGGAGATCGAGTCTTGTGGGGAAAAGTGCGCAAACCTCTGTAGAGTGTACAAACTAATCATGATTAGCCGTGTCCCCGGTTATGGACATCTTGAGTATCTAGTTCTTGGATTATCATGTTGATCTCATCACGTTACTTTAAATGAATATTGTTGGGTTTAATGATGTTACTTAATTGGGATTGAGAATGCTGTCAACCATTCTCAATGTTCAACAACCACCATGATAGTTAATTAAAATGTATTCCTTTGCAGTAGGGAAAAATTGGCTTTTCGCAAAAACATTATAACCATAGAGCTTTTCCACCAGCCATATATGCATATAGTGATAGCCATTGTTCATCATTTTCTCTATGGTGTGAATTTGCCAGTACATTCAATGTACTGACCCTCTGTGGCTGCAATGTCTCATGTTGTAGGATTATCTTACGATGAGTAAGTGATACGTTAGGGTTACGATTCTACACTCAACTTTGCCGTTGGTGTTGATGGGAATCCACAACCTTGTTACTTCCGCTATTTTGGATTGAGGTAATAGTATTTACGTTATTTTATACATGTGATTTACCTCTGTTATAAATCCTCGAGTACTGTGTGTGTCAGCATACCGATCCAGGGATGACACTTAAGCACAGAGACTTGATCCATTCGGGTCAGGTCGCTACATAAGTGAAGTTACATCCACGCGCCGGCATGGCGTGCGAACAGGCAGAAGCTATACCGTCAGGCCTACGATATGGGTCTAGTAGACATGACATCTAGTGGGTCCCGCATAGTTCTCGAGAACTCTTTGGGGGCTTGCAGCCGTTTATCCACTGGGCAAGCCAACAACCCCACGCCGTTCGCACGCCCTACTTGTCCCCGTCTTCTACCTTACAACAGTTCGCTCCCAGTCGTCCCGTCCTTTCACATTAGTTCGCTCCTAGTTTTTTTTGCGGGGTACAATAGTTCAACTTCTCCTAACCCTCCTCCAAAATCCATGGCCTCCCAAATCTTCATGGTCACCGCGAGTGCCAGGTTAGAGCCATCACCGGCGATCAGTTCATCGTCATCTACACACGTGGATCCGAGACAGTGAAAGCATGGCTTGCTCGCTTCCTACGCATGTTCAACAGTTCAACGGATGAGTGGGTCGCTGGGCTAGATGTTGAGTACACCACAGTCCTGGGACGAGAGAAGGATCTAAAGGACGAAGAGAGGAAGAAGCCCGCCGTGATCCAGGTTTGCGTACATAACGTTTGCTTGGTCTACCACATATGCCATGCCGACGTTGAGTGCCAGGATTTTAAGAACTTCCTCAAGGACAAAAGAGTGAAATTCGTTACTGTAGGCTTTAAGAACGACAGGGATGTCCTGCGTCGGATAGGTCTCATTGTAGGCCAGCCCTTCGATCTCTAGAAGGCAAGCCTGGTGTCCTCCTCTCAACCTTCAATGCTGACCCTGGCAGCAGCCATGATTGATCCTTCGTAGGCTAAACTGAAGAAACCTCATCACGAGTTTCATCATGCATGGGAGTCGAAGACATTATATGAAGATCACATCCTGTACGCAGCAATGGATGCCTACCTTTGTTTAAATATCTACAAGGGTTGGATGAAGAAGCAGAGCCTAGTGTACGGTTCAAGCAAAGAAGCGTCGGTGAAGAGGAAGAGGAAGAGAGACGAGGACGAAGTCGAGGACGTGGACTCGGACTCCGAGTAGGTGGCAATGTCGTCGCTCATGCTGGTTCTACTGCAGTGTCAAGCGGACTAGTTGCTTAGTTTATTTTCAAGGGTGTGTTGTGCTGAGGCCCCAGCAAAACTATGTTTATGTTCTTTCTCGTTATTTGAACTCTTTAGTACGTACAGTAGTACTAGTACTATGTCTTACTAGTGTTCTTCTTGCAGTTGGTACTACTGCTCATATCTTCGTGTTCCTACTGTACTTAATACGTTCGTACTAGTATTATAATTTGGGTCAATTGATTTGTGAAAGAAGTTCGACGGAGCGAAGGAAGAAGACGTCAGAAGAGGTGGAAGAAGCCCTTCTAGCCATCCATGTTGCATAAAATGGCTCACATGAGTCGACTGACCCAAATTGCTCCTTCAGATTGCAGGATCCACGTGGCATTCAAGGTCTCGAAGGTAGATTCCGCGTCTGCACCCGGTTTGCAGGCTCGACGCGTGCACGACCGGCTTTCGCCATGACAGCCGCCATGCGCGCCTCCTCCGTGCGGGCGGTGACGACAATGACACGCTAGTTCCTCCTCGCCGGCGTGCTGGAGCACGCGCCCGTCCTCCTCTTTGTACGTTGCATGCATAGACGTGGCTCCACCAGCTGCTCGCGTGCTTAGCATCACGGCGGCATCGCGAGGAGGGACTACAGACGATGTGAGCGGGTGAGCCTTCGGCTTCATGGCACAGGGATGGTGGCGACACGGCGGTGATGGGCAAGAAATTGTTGGCCGAAGCAGGCGGGCGCCGGCATGCGCAACGGCGGCGGCATATTGATGAGTGCGTGTGTGGGAGCTTACTTTAGTTTTATATATAAGGTTGGTCAAACTTAAAATAAAACCGTACTAGTACACGTAAACATTAGACTTAGGCAGCGCTTTTATTAGTTAGTATCATAGCCATGATACAGAATCATGTGCAAGCGCATGAACCGCGGCCGCGCGGTCGATTGAACGGTGCATCACCGTGTCGCGCTCGAAGGACATCCACCAAACCTTTTTGTGTGTGTGAAAACAATCCTTGAATATTACTCAACTTTTTTCCTATGAAAGTTCTTGATGCTGCAATATTTCCATATATTTGAATTTAGCTCCAGTTCATGTTTATTTGGATTTGGACGTTTTAGGTGCGCCCTAGTTTTTTTAATACTGATTTTGTGTGTGTGACTGAGAGAGAACGTGTGTATGTGTCCATATGTGTGTTGTGGCGGAAGGGCAATGTGGAGACGGTGTGCGTGTGATACAGACATAGAGAGGTGTGAATATGCAAATGATCATGCATGAGTGAGACATAGACAGATGCCGATACGTTGTGTATACATGAGAGAACGGTCTTCTAGTTTACTTGTGTGTGTGTCTGTGTGTGTGTGTGAGAGAGAGAGGGAGAGAGAGACAGAGAGAGGAGCATCCGTAACACAACAACCATCTCTCTCGATTCGTCCATCACTCGCACGGTCGCATGCAACACATGCATCAACGCGCACATTTTGACACCCTCACCCGGCCCCTGCCCACCTCAAGGCCCGCACAATCTCTTCGTGAATACCCATTTCTCTCCTTAGGTTTGTTTTCTCTCAATATCTGACACACACACACAGAGAGAGAGAGACACGCAGCACAACACACACACACTCCCCCGAGCACACAATTCATCCCCATCCAAGGTTATACGGCGACCACTCTCGCTTGTGCTTCTTTGCACCCCAACATGCACAACACCTCAATCTTCAAAGAGGGCATCGAGCAGATCGAAGATGGCGACCACACCGTGCTAGAGAATGCGGGGTCATTTGGAGGCAGGGTGATGTGACGACGGTTGACTGACTCCTCCCCCCACCCTCTCTCTCTTGCACAAAATTACCAATCCCTCTCTCCCCCGCACAAAATTGTCAATCCCTCAACCCACGAGATCCTTCCCCTCTCGTCCATGTTTTTCCAGCTCTCTCATCAAACATGTTGTCTCTTCTCCTTCCACGTATACAGAATCCAGATGCACACGTGTCTCATGTATATTACATGTATCCATCTTTCTCACAGACCTAACTTCTTCCTCTCTCTCTCTATATATATCTCTCTCTGTCTCGTTAGGTTTGTCTCCTACTGTCTCGTCCACATACATACAATATTTCCCGCCCTATCTGCTCCATCTTCAAAAGCTCTCTCTGCACGTTTCATTCACACATTGGGATATGTCAAAATGTTGCTTCTATAATGGCTGATGTAGAGTTATGGTTGTTTTTTGTTGCATCCTACAAAGTAATAACTATGAAATGCATTTAGATTCTCATTTGACTGGGATTATGTGAGTTTGAGCATGTTGTGAAGTACTATAGACCTTGTATACATCTTGGGATTCGACAATGATTGTAACTATTGAATTGTATAGACCATTACATTCGAAGTCAATAGTCTAATATATTTATTTCAAAATTTCAACAAATGATTAGTTCACTACAAACTAAGAAAACAAATGTGTACTCCCTCTGTTTTTATTTAAGTCCGCGTATTAGCATTGGTCAAAGTTAAGTTTTGTAAACTCTTAGAAAGCTTATAACAAAAAATATTAACATATACAATAAAAAATAAATACCATTAGATTCATTATTGAATGTACTTTCACATCATACATATTTGTTATGGTAAATGTTTATATTTTTCTATAAACTTGGTCAAACTTTAGGAAGTTTGACTTCGGTCAAACCTAATATGCAGAGTTTACTACTACTACTCGCTAGTTGCTTAGCCGAATCACTCAACACGCCACACGGGGAGTCCAGTGTCACAAAATTTTGAGGTCGGCAGGAAAATCTCCCGCGACCCTGATTCGAGCAGTGGGAAGTTACCATAATAGCCTTCGGAACAGGCCTACGGATGACGCTTGGTAGGGGGCTGTTTTCGTAACTTCAGGTTCACCCTACCCAGCCAACCCCACCCCGGCACCCAGAGTAGTACACCTGAATACTCCCCATTTTCTATCCCCACCGCAAAATAGACTTCTCCACGGCACCGCAGCCTTCGTGCTCCTCCCCTTTACATCGGCGCACTCGTCCACCGTAGCGCATCTGCCTCATCGACGACCTCGTATGCCGCACTGGAGCCGGTCCACCGTCGTCGTACACGGAGCCTCTTCCCCTGAATCGTCTTCCATGGTCTCGGATCTGCTTCCCGGAAGCCAACGCCAAGCGTAGAAGTACCACCGTCGTGGACAATGAACTGACTCCCGTTGTCGACCATGACTCACAGAGGCCGCCGCGACCATCGTTCTCCTCCTCGATTGGTAATGTGTGTATTGAATCACTTAGCAGTACATGTGCAGTTCCAATTTTGTTCATACCTACCCTTCAAATTTCCTGGATGCTATTGTTCCCGTAAAAGTAACTGGTTATAGCCTCCATTGTCCAACAGAATATCAGCTTGTAATTGTGCGTCGCTCCTGTATCGCGCTGTGCTTGGGTAGGTTTTTCATCTGCAACCAGTAGTGTGGCAAATGATGGAAAGGTTTTTAGAACTAGCAAGATGCCCATGCGTTGCACGCATCAAGATGCATTTGTATGAGTAGTTTATCTTGTGGGAGAAAAGGATGAACGAGGGAAGGCCTTATTTGCAAATCTGGAGAGGGTATGGGTATCTTTTTGCAAAATTCCCATTCGTTTCCTTCCTATCTGTCAGATATAAATCGGACGGCCTATATTGCAAGAAAAAAAGTATAGAGAAAAAAGTAGACAGTAAAGGAAGTAGAGATAAATATTAAATATAAAATATAAAATAAATATAACAGTAGAGAAGAGAGTAGAGATAGCATGTTGAGATTTTTAAAGCGACGCGTGTTGCGATTCTATTGGAGATGCTCTAACATGGCAGACGAGTGCTTTAATGTTGCCCACAAGATGCGCGAGTATTACTAGTAGTATATTTTTCTTGCCATGTTGAGATTTTAAAACCACGAGTGCGAACATGCAGAGGAGCAATGAAGACCAAACACGGGGTATTCGGGACATCTTCAAGGAGCGTGGCAAGTTAAAGAGGAGCTGCACCGAACCTGTAAAATGAGCTTTGGTAAGTAACACCCTTTCAATTACTTTCGTGTAGCTTCGTGTTCTTCGATGTGTATATGTTGTAGTTTCTGTTTCTCTTAAGCGTGGTGTTCTTCGATGTGTAATAAGAAGAGTCTTAATCATCCTAATGCTTTTGTTTTTAGCTTGATGTAGGAAGTGGGTGTTCTCACCTTGTAGTATGTTTTTATTTTTTTCCCTTTTGAATTCACTTCTCCGAGTTTTGTTTATCTGGCTTCTACTAAATGGATCTAGGTTGCTCTGAGTATTGATCTAAAAAAGAAGTAACTTCATGTCAGGATGTAGTTCCTGCGAGGAGGGAAGTATGGTCAACCTCGAGATCATGTTTCCAAAATGAGGCTGGATTACACACAAGGTGCCAGTTCCCTCATGATGCTGGATTAGACACAAGGTGCAAATTCCCAGATGATGCTGGATTACACATAAGCCAGGTGGAGTCGTCAGCTATTCGTGTCCTCGTGGCATTAGTAAAGGCTGAAAGAAAGCATGCAGCAGCCCTTGAGAATGTAGCTGAGTTCCTGAAGAAGCGAAAAGAGCAATCAGATGCTCTCGTCACCCAAGCCAAAGAAGAGATGGAAGAAGCCAGAAATAAGCTAGCAGAGGCAAAGCAGGCTAGGCGTCTCCTGCTATCTAAAACTGTTGTCAATACAAAATTTCCTTCATAATAGCTAGGTTCAAATGTTTATCCAGTCAACATGCATGTTGTGATGTCCGTGCATCTACGGATGTGGCACAAAATGTTTTTTTCGGGTCATGTAATAACAGCAATTACTTTCCAAACAATTACAGACGAAGCATTGGACATGGTATAGTTCACGCGCAAGCCCGACATTCCAAGTTCAACTTCCACATCAAACTCATGTTCATAGATATCTGCACATTCATACATAATGTCCACAACCATGATTCACTTCAAAGCCAAAAAAATGTGAGGAGAGTTATAAATAAAGAAAATCCTCTACTAGTTCCTGCTACCAGTGCGAGCACAACAAGTCAAGACCATGCGTAAATTAATTATATTTTAGTCATTTTTTGTGTTCTAAAACGCTTGCCGGCTCGCGGAAGGACGTGTTGCCGGCACACGCACAGATTCAATGAAGGCAGGCGGGGCAGTCTTAAGCTGGTTGCACACGGCGAGGAGGCGTGCTCAGCCGGGCCTGCAGCGAGTGCGGCCCTCTTGGTCAGCGTGCCGGTTCAATGCCCGCGCTATGAGAGGTTGCGTCCGTGTCAGAGAAATCACTCCCTCCAGTCCTTTTTTGTTTGGGTATAACAAAATCTCGTTTCCATTCACATTTTACAAGTAAAATTCGTGGACAAACTTTGACCCAAAGTACGATGGGGACTAGTAAACCAGAATGGAGGTAGTAGTTTTTTTAATCAAAGAAGGGTTTCCCCTTCCGATTTTCATTACTGAAAACCAGCATCTAAATCTAAACCATAGTATTTGCCCTAGAACTACCAGGTTCAACATCTCGCAACATAAACCCATACAACCTCCATCGCAAAAAAAACCATACAACCAACCAAGGAGGTACGTAGTACTATAAATTCCATTTTTGCTCCATACCAATCGTTCTAAAAACTACTTACTACTTATAATGCGCCATTGAAAATCGGAACTCTTAACCCTGCTAAAAAAATGATATTTTAAACGTGGCTACTCGATCTGTGGCAACTGGCGAGCCACCGCGCTCCAAGTTGTTCACCTGTGGTCCCGACCATCAACTCCTATGGATCAAATTATCACGCGAGCTGACTATTCCTACAAATGTGCTCCACCACGTACCCGGTACCCGCGAATGCAGCAATCGTGCACCTAGGGTTTTAGGGTTTATTTGTTAACGTCGCCTTTACGTAACACTCATGTGTGCGAGACAGCGAGAGGCCGACTGCGTGCGTGCACCTCTTCTCTTCGTATATGTACTCCACCGTTTGTTTAGTGCCCAAAAAATTATAATAACTACTAGCAATGTGCCAATGCGTTGCCACACGATCAAAGTAGATTAATACATATTCACCAATTTGATAGAAAAAAAGTCTAGTTTTGAAATACGTATATCACTAAAAAATATGTTATGTTTCACTCAAAATATATTCCTTTGGCGGTTTTGATGAGATAAGGGAGGAATGTTGTTGGTTTCAAGATTCGAGAAGTGGTATATGTCTAATTTCTACTCTTACTAGCAAGATGCCCGTGCGTTGCACGGAACATCAAGATCTTGTGGGAGAAAAGGATGAACGAGGGAAGGCCTTATCTGCAAATATGGTGAAGAGTGCGGGTAAATTGCCATATTTTCCTTCCTATCCGTCAGATATAAATCGGACGACCTACATTGCAGGATGGCAGGCCCACCATCATCACCAACTCTATTTTTTATCCCTACTCTTATAAAAAGCATTGTCGGTGATGATCGTGTGCCTGCCATCCTGCAATATAGGCCGTCCAATCTATATCTGACGGATAGGAAGGAAACTATGGCAATTTTGCAAAAATATACCCACACCCCTCTCCACATTTCCAAATAAGGCCTTCCCTCGTTCATCCTTTTCCCCCACAAGATAAACTACTCATACAAATGCATCTTGATGTTCTGTGCAACGCCTGGGCATCTTGCTAGTTGTTGCAAAAAGCCCATGTGTGTGTGAGAGAGAGGGAGAGTGGAGGAGGACGGAGTGCATGTGTGACAAAGACACAAGGAGTGTGTGTGCGATAGGTATCAGCTTAAAATGAGGCGATAGTGTGTGTGTGCATGATCGAGAGGGCGTGTCTCAAGAAGGGAAGAAAATTCTACATAGATACAAGGAGCGGGAGAGAGACATGTATGCGATGGTGGAAGCACGAGTGTGCGGGTGTATAAACCTATCTAGAGGCTAGCTAGTCGATAAATGTTTGTGAGAGAAATACGAGTCGGGGTGCGAAAGTGAGAGTTTTGTGTGTGAGAGAGAGAGAGACGGTAGTCGGGAAGGGGAGTGGAAGCAGGAGTTGTGTGTGTGTCTCTGTGAGAGAGAGAGAGAGAGAGAGAGGAGACGGTAGTCGGGGTTGTCTGATCGGTAAACAAATGAATAATGTCAGTCTAGGATGGAGACGAAAAGGAGACCGCAACAAATGTTGTGTCTACAGGAGAGAGAGAGAGAGAGAGAGTAATTTTAGTGGTATGAGTCATATGTAGAGACATATAGGGTGTGTGAGAGAATCCCATAGAGAGAAAGACAAAGTGAAAGACTGTGTGTGTGGCGGTGAAAAAGAAAGCTTAGGTACCGAGTGATACCAGAGAACAGTAGAGACGTGAGAGATAATGAAAACCGTGTAATGTATAATGATAGGGAGAGTGTGACACTTCTCAAGGGAGACGTCGAGAGACCATGTTTGCGAGGATAGGAGAAACATGAAGTGAGCGTGCGGGTGAGCTGGAGAAAAGAGAGTGATAGCTACCTGAAGGAGCATGCATGCGAGAGAGATGGGCGTGAAAGGAGTGAACAAAAAAGGGATTCAAATATTTGAATTCGAGATGATGATACATGTAATCCATACTCGAACCAAAATTGATCTATCAAACATGCATACTCATATGAATTCACGCACATCTATGTTATTTAATATGTAGATATTACTGATCCATACATTTTAGTAGAACATAATTTGGTTAAAAAAAATCGAATTCAACCTTAAGATTTCGAGATCGTTGTATTTGTAATTCATATTATACACATAAAGGAGCAGAATTCTTTGTTGTGCTTTTGAAAGTATATATAAAAAAATGATGTATATAGAATGTAATTCCAATTGAAAATGGATCCCGCCCGAAAAAAATAGAATACAAACGGGATTCGAATTGAGTTGGCACGGTAAACGTGCACTCTGCAAAATTTGAATGAAGTGGGGAAAGTCGCAGTAACCGCCCGAAACCAAAATCTGCGAGATGGAAATCACTACTGCCTATCCCTGCCACGCAAAGCCTATCTGCTGGATTTCTATAGGTTTCGATAGGGGTAGGTTTGTAATTTCACCCAAACATGACGTAACCGCCTCTCACCCGGATTCATACACGGTGGGTGCCAAAACACAGTGTGTCCTAGACCGAAATAGACTCCCTCCCTGATACGTCTCCAATGTATCTACTTTTGCAAACACTTTTGCCCTTGTTTTGGACTCTAACTTGTATGATTTGAATGGAACTAACCTGGACTGACGCTGTTTTCAGCAGAATTGCCATGATGTTGTTTTATGTGCAGAAAACAAAAGTTCTCGGAATGACCTGAAACTCCACGGGATATCTTACAATAAATAATAAAAAATCATCGCCAAAGATGAAGACCAGGGGGCCCACACCCTTCTCACGAGCTCACAAATTTGTGTAATGCCGATCTTGAGGACTTTGAGGCAGACAAATGCCCCCAGTATCATGAGCTCACAAGATCTTTTGTGAGGAGGTTTGAGTATTCATCTTCGCGTAATTCTCCTTCAGTCATGTTTGATCTTTATGATAAATCTTATACCATGGACCTAGAGGATTTCACTTTTGCTTGCAAACTTCCACAATGGGGTAGTGTTAGGGATCCCCCTAAATCTGAATTCAGAAACTTTCTTGCTAGTATAACTGTAGGGGAATCTAGAGATATAACGCAAGCTACCATAGGGAGCATTCACTTTCCTACTATACATTATTTTGCTCTCTTCATAGGTAGGTGCATAAATGCTAAGGATGAAGCATGTTACATGTGTGTCCCTGACCTTAGCATTCTCAGGAGTGATGTGTCAGGAGACCAATCTTATCATATGGGAGCCATTGTAGCTAGTAGGTTGCATCATAATAGAAATAATGGAGATTTCTTTGGAGGAATCTATGCAACCCGCTTAGCTAAATTTCTTGAGATAGACGTTCATGAAGGAGACATGGAGTTGCCCCCTGCTTATTTAGATTTTGATTCTATGGTTTCCCACCATTTTGTCGAGAGGAACGAATCACCTCTCCAGTACCGACTAATCTTTGACAGACGCCGTGGTGTCCATATTACTCTCCCTGCTCCTGCTTTCTTTGATTATCAGGCAAGAGGAGGATATACTATTACCAGAGAGGAGGCAGATGAGTACGAGAGGAGAGCGGAGGCCGCTCGGCGCCACGCTGCAGCTCAGGAGGCGATAGCTGCTGCATCACAGTACGACCCCAACAACTATTATTATGGATATCAGCCAGGCCAGCCGTGGCCATAGACCAACTTAGGCCAAAAGCCTGAGCTTGGGGGAGTACGTATTTCCCACCGACATTACATTTATGTCCACACACACTCATTGCTAGATGTCGGTGCTCATACTTTTTCATTGTATCATCCATGCTAGTTTATTTCCTTTTATGCTTTCTTCTTGTGTGTTTAATAAACCTTAAGAAAACCAAAAAAATTAGTTGTAGCTTCTAATTAATTTACTTTCCATGCCTGTAGTAGTAATTAAAAAGAAAACCCAAAAATATTTCCTGTTCTTCTTTTGCTTGTTGGGAGCTTTCTCGTGTAAATAGTTTTATTTCTTTTCTTTCTTTGGGGGTCAGTAGGAGAAGATCATGATTAAGTTGTTGAAGTGGCTCTTTTATGCATTGTTGTTTATCTGACAGAAGAGCCCATATTGCCTTGTCTTCTCCTGTTTATTGAATGCCTGTAGATTCCAGCTTAGTCCAATGCACGTGCACTCTTATTATTATTCACATCGTTCGGTCGTGCAAGTGAAAGGAAATTATGATGATATATGATGGACTGACTGAGATGAGAAAAGCTGGTACGAACTCAACCTCTTTTGTTTTTGTAAATATGATGAGTTCATCGTTCTTGATTCAGCTCGTTATGAATAAACATGTTTGCAATGACAATTAGAGATCATAGTTTCTTATGCCATGCTTGATTAGCTATGAGTTATAATGGTTTACCTTGCGTGCCAACATGCTATTAAAATGGTTATGATGTGGTATGATAGGGTGGTATCCTCCTCTGAATGATTTAAGTGACTTGACTTGGCACATGTTCACGCATGTAGTTGAAACAAATCAACATAGCCTTCACGATATTTATGTTCATGGTGGATTATATCCTACTCATGCTTGCATCCAATGTTTATTAATTTTAATGCATGTACATGGCTGTTGTCGCTCTCTAGTTGGTCGCTTCCCAGTCTTTTGCTAGCCTTCACCTGTACTAAGCGGGAATACTGCTTGTGCATCCAAACTCCTTAAACCCCAAAGTTATTCCACATGAGTCCACTATACCTTCCTATATGCGGTATCTACCTGTCGTTCCAAGTAAATTTGTATGTGCCAAACTCTAAACCTTCAAATAATTATCCTGTTTTGTATGCTCGAATAGCTCATATATCAACTAGGGATGTCTGTATCTTCCATGTTAGGCGGGTTATTCTCAAGAGGAGTGGACTCCGCTCCTCACTCACGAGATAAAGGGCTGGACACCGGGATGCCCAGTCCCATTCTTTATGCAAACTAAATCAAAATAATTGCAAACAAAACTCCCCTTGGGACCTGATGTAAGTTGGAGGCACTCGTTGTTTCGAGCAAGCCATGGATTGATGTTTGTTGGTGGAGGGGGAGTATAAACTTTACCATTCTGTTTGGGAATCGCCTATAATGTGTGTAGCATGGAAGATATCGCCATCTCTTGGTCGTTATGTTGACAATGAAAGTATATCGCTCAAAATGTTATTCACCTCTATTTCAAAACCGAGCTCTGGCACCTCTACAAATCCCTGCTTCCCTCTGCGAAGGGCCTTTCTATTTACTTTTATGTTGAGTCATCACCCTCTTATTAAAAAGCACTAGCTGGAGAGCACAGCTATCATTTGCATTCATTACTGTTAATTTATATTGGATGTGACTATGACTGGATCTCTTTTACCATGAATTACAATGTCTAGTCAGTCCTTGATCTTTAAAGGTGCTCTGCATTTATGTTTTGCGGTCTTAGAAAGGGCTAGCTAGATACCATCTTGTTATATCATATTATGATTGTTTTGAGAAAGTGTTGTCATCCGAGATTTATTATTATGGCTTGCTAGTTGATTATGCTATTGATATGAGTAAACATGAGACCTGAGAATTATTGCAAATGTGGTTAGTTATAATCTTTGCTGAAAACATGAACGCTAGCTTGACATATTTACAACAACAAGAGCAAACAGAGTTTGTAAAAGTCTTTCTTTATTTCTTTCAGTTTGTCAACTGAATTGCTTGAGGACAAGCAAGGGTTTAAGCTTGGGGGAGTTGATACGTCTCCAACGTATCTACTTTCCTAACACTTTTGCCCTTGTTTTGGCTCTAACTTGTATGATTTTAATGGAACTAACCCGGACTGACGCTGTTTTCAGCAGAATTGCCATGATGTTGTTTTATGTGCAGAAAACAAAAGTTCTCGGAATGACCTGAAACTCCACGGGATACCTTACAATAAATAATAAAAAATCCTCGCCAAAGAAGAAGACCAGGGGGCCACACCCTTCTCACGAGGGTGGGGGCGCAGCCCCCCTAGGGCACGCCCCCCTACCTTGTGGGCCCCCTCGAGACCCCCCGACTCCAACTCCAACTCTATATAACTGCTTTCGGGGAGAAAAAAATAAAGGAGAAGAAATCATCGCGTTTTACGATACGGAGCCGCCGCCAAGCCCTAAAACCTCTCGGGAGGGCTGATCTGGAGTCCGTTCGGGGCTCTGGAGAGGGGGATTCGTCGCCATCGTCATCATCAACCATCCTCCATCACCAATTTCATGATGCTCACCGCCGTGCGTGAGTAATTCCATCATAGGCTTGCTGGACGGTGATGGGTTGGATGAGATTCACCATGTAATCGAGTTAGTTTTGTTAGGGTTTGATCCCTAGTATCCACTATGTTCTGAGATTGATGTTGCTATGACTTTGCTATGCTTAATGCTTGTCACTAGGGCCCGGGTGCCATGATTTCAGATCTGAACCTATTATGTTTTCATCAACATATGAGATTTCTAGATCCTATCTTGCAATTCTATAGTCACCTATTATGTGTTATGATCCGTTAACCCCGAAGTGACAATAATCGGGATACTTACCGGTGATGGCCGTAGTTTGAGGAGTTCATGTATTCACTATGTGTTAATGCTTTGTTCCGGTTCTCTATTAAAAGGAGGCCTTAATATCCCTTAGTTTCCGTAAGGACCCCGCTGCCACGGGAGGGTAGGACAAAAGATGTCATGCAAGTTCTTTTCCATAAGCCCGTATGACTATATTCGGAATACATGCCTACATTACAATGACGAATTGGAGCTAGTTCTGTGTCACCCTATGTTATGACTGTTACATGATGAACCACATCCGGCATAATTATCCATCATTGATCTGATGCCTACGAGCTTTCCATATACTGGTTTACGCTTATTTACTTTCCCGTTGCTATTGTTACAATCACTACAAAATACCAAAACATTACTTTGCTTTCATTACTCTTTTGTTACCGTTACCATCACTATCATATTACTTTGCTACTAAACACTTTGCTGCAGATACTAAGTTTCCAGGTGTGGTTGAATTGACAACTCAGTTGCTAATACTTGAGAATATTCTTTGGCTCCCCTTGTGTCGAATCAATAAATTTGGGTTGAATACTCTACCCTCGAAAGCTGTTACGATCCCCTATACTTGTGGGTTATCAAGACTAATTTCTGGCGCCGTTGCCGGGGACCATAGCTCTATTCTTTGAGTCACTTGGGATTTATATCTGTTTATCAATATGAAGAACTTGAGAGATCCAAAAACCAAGATCTATCCCTCAACTACGAGGTGAAGTGAGGAACTGCCATCTAGCTCTCCACTTGATTCACCTTCTGTTATGAGTAAGCTTGCGACACCTAAACCTGCTTCTGCTATTCGTTCTGATATGTCGCATGTTATTGATGATGCTACTTCTGCTACGCATGATACTTATGATGAAACTACCTCTATGCCTGATACTACTATGCCATTTAGTGATTTTTTAGATGAACAACTTGCTAGGGCTAGAGAGATTGAAAATATTGAATCTGATTATGAAGATGAAAGTGATGATGAAGAATCACTTGTTATTCCTAAGGGTTATTTATTTGATCAAGATGCTTCTTTAGCTATTTTAGCCTGCAAAGATAGATATGAACTCAAAAGGTTATTAGCTAAATGGAATAAGCAATCTCCAAATGCTAGGATGAGACCTGACCCTGCTTTTGCTACTTCACCTATATGTGTTGCTGATAAGGATTATGAATTCTCTGTTGATCCTGATATAATTACTTTGGTTGAATCCGATCCTTTTCATGGCTATGAATCTAAAACTGTTGTAGCACATCTTACTAAATTAAATGATATAGCCACCCTGTTCACTAATGATGAGAGATCTCGCTACTTTTATATCCTTAAAATATTTCCGTTCTCATTAAAGGGTGATGCTAAGACATGGTTTAATTCTCTTGATCCTGGTTGTGTGCGTAGTCCCCAGGATATGATTTATTACTTCTCTGCTAAATATTTCCCTGCTCATAAGAAACAAGCTGCTTTACAGGAAATATACAACTTTGTGCAAATTAAAGAAGAGAGTCTCCCACAAGCTTGGGGGAGGCTTCTCAAGTTACTTAATACTTTGCCTGATCATCCTCTTAATAAAAATGAAATACTTGATGCCGGGGCTGCTGATCCCCGAGCACCTATGGGACCGGCGGACCGGGTCCCTTTTGGTTCGGCGGGGGCGGAGGTCGCGCAAAGAGCAGATCGAGGCGAAGCACGCGAGCGATTTACCCAGGTTCGGGCCGCACGGATGCGTAAAACCCTACTCCTGCTTGGTGGATTTGTATTGATTTCTAGCTCGGGAGCGCGGAGTGCTACAGTACACACCGGCGGCTGGCAAGACCGAGCGTGAGTGTTGAACTGGCCGACCTCCCCCCCCCCCCCCCCCCCCCCCCCCCGTTGCACCCGGGCCTCCTTTTATATGCTCAAGGGGTTACCGACATAGGGCAACGGAGGTAAAGGGCAAAAATGGAAAGGTGCTATAGTAGGCACAGCTACCTGCTACAGTGTTATCATACCTAACCCTGACGGCAGGGGACAAGGGCATTAAATGCCTGTCTGTGTCGCCTAAACAGTACCGAAATGGACCGCTAGGGACGCCACCGTTTGCCACGATGGTTATCTTGTCAGCGCCTGCTTGCCACCGCACGCCCCTAGCTGCACAGCCTCCTGCCACGTGTGCTTGGGAAGGCCCCAGAGCGACACGTGGGTGGATGTGCTGGAGCGCGGGCGTGGAGTGGGGGCTTGCCGCGGCAAGCGTCTTGCTGCGGCCGTTGTCTTGTCGCATCCGGGAGCTTGTCGCTCACCGGGCCTTGCCGGAACGCGTGGTGCGCCGCGGCAAGTTTTCTTGAAATGCCTTGGGTGGCCTTCCCGGCAAGCTCCTCTTGCCGGGGTCTCGAGATGCTTTTTGATAGCCTTCCCGGCAAGCTCCTCTTGCCGGGGCCTTGTCTTCTTCCCGGCCAGCTCTTGCCGGGGCCTTGGTTTGAGTACTTTGTTCTTGAATGGTCTCCAAAGGGACCACGGAAGATCTTGGCGGTCACCTGGCAAGCCTTGCCGCGGGGATGCTGCGACTGCCCGTGCACAAGTTCGGGATACTAGGGTACCCCTACTCTAGTACACCGACACTTGATATCTTTTATAATGGACTAACCGATGCTTCCAGAGATTACCTGGATAGTTATGCTGGTTCTCTTTTCAGGGAAAGAACACTGGATGAAGCTGAAATCTTATTGAATAATATGTTGACAAATGAAAATAATTGGACACCTCCGGAGCCAGCTCCTGCTCCAATTAATGATCCTATTCCTAAACCAACTCCGAAGAAGAGAGGTATTCTATTTCTCAGTCCTGAAGATATGCAAGAGGCAAACAAATCTATGAAAGAAAAAGGTATTAAAGCTGAAGATGTTAAGAATTTACCTCCTATTGAAGAACTACATGGTCTTAATTTACCGCCTATTGAAGAAACATATGATCTTAATCCTTTATTTATTGAAGAACCTCCAGACCTCGATAACCTGACACAGGTAGTAAAGGTAAATTCTCTCTATAGATATGATAAAGCTGAAATCCCTCCTGCTAAAATTGCTAGTCAATGCTTGGATGAGTTTGATAATTTTATGTTTAAACAAGAAGACTTCAATGCTTATTTTGGTAGACAATTAAAACAAGATGCTGATATGATTAAATACTTGGGTGATTATATGGCTAATATTAGAGGTGAACTTAAACTTGTTAGCAAACATGCTTCCATGGTCACCACTCAAGTAGAACAAGTACTTAAGGCTCAAAAGGAATTGCTCAATGAGATGAATAGTAAGAAAAACGATTATGATGTTAAAGTGGCTACTAGAACTTGTAGAATGACTCAGGAACCTTTGTATCCTGAAGGCCACCCTAAGAGAATTGAGAAAGATTCTCAGAGAAATAATATTGATGCACCTAGTTCTTCTAAAAGGAAGAAAAAGAAAAATGATAGAACTATGCACACTTCTAGTGAACCTATTGCTGAACCACCTGATAATCCAGATGATATCTCTATGTCTGATGCTGAAACACAATCTGGCAATGAACATGAACCTAATGAAAATGTTAATAATGATGTTCATAATGATGCTCAACCTAGTAACTATAATGATGTAGAAATTGAACCTGCTGTTGATCTTGATAACCCACAATCAAAGAATCAACGTTATGATAAGAAAGATTTTGTTGCTAGGAAACATGGTAAAGAAAGAGAACCTTGGGTTCAGAAACCCATGCCTTTTCCTCCCAAACCATCCAAGAAAAAGGATGATGAGGATTTTGAGCGCTTTGCTGAAATGATTAGACCTATCTTTTTGCGTATGCGATTAACTGATATACTCAAAACAAATCCTTATGCTAAGTACATGAAAGATATTATTACAAATAAAAGAAAGATACCGGAAGCTGAAATTTCCACCATGCTTGCTAATTATACTTTTAAGGGTGGAATACCAAAGAAACTTGGAGATCCAGGAGTACCTACTATACCATGCTCCATTAAAAGAAATTATGTTAAAACTGCTTTATGTGATCTTGGAGCCGGTGTTAGTGTTATGCCTCTCTCTTTATATTGTAGACTTCATTTGAATAAGTTGACACCTACTGAAATATCTTTGCAAATGGCTGATAAATCAACTGCTATACCTGTCGGTATTTGTGAGGATGTGCCTGTTGTAGTTGCAAACGTTACTATTTTAACGGACTTTGTTATTCTTGATATTCCCGAGGACGATAGTATGTCTACTATTCTTGGAAGACCTTTTCTTACTACTGCAGGGGCTGTTATTGATTGCAACAAAGGCAATGTCACTTTTCATGTTAATGGTAATGAGCATACGGTACACTTTCCGAGGAAACAACCTCAAGTTCATAGTATCAATTCTATCGGAAAAATTCCATCGATTATATTTGGAGGTTTTGAATTTCCTCTTCCTACTGTCAAGAAGAAATATGATATACTTATTATTGGGGATGTGCATATCCCCGTTGAGGTAACCTAGTGTTATTCGAACTTTCTCCGGTTTCATGTTAATCGGAATGAGTTTGTTAACAAGACTTGATCAACCTTGTTAGTGGATTTCTTTTGATGAGCATGAGATGGATGAAACTAGAAGCACAACCTTTTGTACCCTCTCTATACTTTCTGTTATTTACATTAAATAAAATAAAAATAAATATTTTTCTGTCTGTTATCTGATTATCCATGCAATATAAAAATACCTCGAAAATAAAAGTTCTCCAAATGCCCTGAAAATTAAATATGATTTTTTAGAGAATATTTGAGGATTTATGGAACAAAGAACACACCAGGGGGGCCAACCACCTTGCCACGAGGGTGGAGGGCGCGCCCACCCCCTTAGGGCGCGCCCCCTGCCTCGTGGGCCCATGGTGGCCCTCCTCCACTTATTCCTGCACCCATCCTCTTCTTCTTCCTCCCACAAACACGAAAAACCAACTCAACCACGAGTTCCAGCCCTCTTTGCTGCCATTTTCGATCTCCTTGCTCAAAGCACCTCTCACAAAACTGCTTGGGGAGATTGTTCCTTGGTATGTGACTCCTCCATTGGTCCAATTAGTTTTTTTCTACTGCTTTATTCATTGCAAATTTTTGCTGCTTAGGTGACCCTGTTCTTGAGCTTGCATGTCAAATTTATATGGTCAAAAGTAGTTTTGATGCATGATATAGGCCCTAGGCACTTGTAGGAGTAGTTGCTATCAATATTATTGAGTTTGGTTTACTTTTATTTTTGAAGTTAATAAAAAAATTCAGAATTTTTCAGAGAGAGAAATATGCTTAGGAAAATTTTCCAAGGTGGTTCTTCAAAGAAGCAAGGACCCAGGCTTGCAATGCGTGATGTTGACGAAGAGCCACCAAGACACGCTCCAGTGCGTCCTTGTGAGTGGCCTTCTGAAAATTTTATGGATCGAGCGGGAATTAAAGAAGAATTTAATGCATATTTGTGTAATGCCGATCTTGAGAACTTTGAGGCAGACAAGTGCCCCTAGTATCATGAGCTCACAAGCTCTTTTGTGAGGAGGTTTGAGTATTCATCTTCGCGTAATTCTCCTTCAGTCATGTTTGATCTTTATGATAAATCTTATACCATGGACCTAGAGGATTTCACTTTTGCTTGCAAACTTCCACAATGGGGTAGTGTTAGGGATCCCCTAAATCTGAATTCAGAAACTTTCTTGCTAGTATAACTGTAGGGGAATCTAGAGATATAACGCAAGCTACCATATGGAGCATTCACTTTCCTGCTATACATTATTTTGCTATCTTCATAGGTAGGTGCATAAATGCTAAGGATGAAGCATGTCACATGTGTGTCCCTGACCTTAGCATTCTCGGGAGTGCTGTGTCAGGAGACCAATCTTATCATATGGGAGCCATTGTAGCTAGTAGGTTGCATCATAATAGACATAATGGAGATTTTTTTTTGGAGGAATTTATGCAACCCGCTTAGCTAAATTTCTTGAGATAGAAGTTCGTGAAGGAGACATGGAGTTGCCTCCTGCTTATTTAGATTTTGATTCTATGGTTTCCCACCATTTTGTCAAGAGGAACGAATCACCTATCTAGTACTGACTAATCTTTGAGAGACGTCGTGCTGTCCATATTAATCTCCCTGCTCCTGCTTTCTTTGATTATCAGGCAAGAGGAGGATATACTATTACCAGAGAGGAGGCACATGAGTACGAGAGGAGAGCGGAGGCCGTTCGTCGCCACGCTGCAGCTCAGGAGGCGATAGCTGTTGCATCACAGTACGACCCCAACAACTATTATTATGGATATCAGCCAGGCAAGCCGTGGCCATAGACCAACTTAGGCCAAAAGCCTAAGCTTGGGGGAGTACGTATTTCCCACCGACATTACATTTATGTTCACACACACTCATTGCTAGATGTCGGTGCTCATACTTTTTCATTGTATCATCCATGCTAGTTTATTTCCTTTTATGCTTTCTTCTTATGTGTTTAATAAACCTTAAGAAAACCAAAAAAAATAGTTGTAGCTTTTAATTAATTTACTTTCCATGCTTGTAGTAGTTATTAAAAAGAAAACCCAAAAATATTTCCTGTTCTTCTTTTGCTTGTTGGGAGCTTTCCTATGTAAATAGGTTTATTTCTTTTCTTTCTTTGGGGTCAGTAGGAGAAGATCATGATTAAATTGTTGAAGTGGCTCTTTTATGCATTGTTGTTTATCTGACAAAAGAGCCCATATTGCCTTGTCTTCTCCTGTTTATTGAATGCCTATAGATTCCAGCTTAGTCCAATGCACGTGCACTCTTATTATTATTCACATCGTCGGTCGTGCAAGTGAAAGGAAATTATGATGATATATGATGGATTGACTGAGATGAGAAAAGCTGGTACGAACTCAACCTCTTTTGTTTTTTGTAAATATGATGAGTTCATCGTTCTTGATTCAACTCGGTATGAATAAACATGTTTGCAATGACAATTAGAGATCATAGTTGCTTATGCCATGCTTGATTAGCTATGAGTTATAATGGTTTACCTTGCGTGCCAACATGCTATTAAAATGGTTATGATGTGGTATGATAGGGTGGTATCCTCCTCTGAATGATTTAAGTGACTTGACTTGGCACATGTTCACGCATGTAGTTGAAACAAATCAACATAGCCTTCACGATATTTATGTTCATGGTGGATTATATCCTACTCATGCTTGCATCCAATGTTTATTAATTTTAATGCATGTACATGGCTGTTGTCGCTCTCTAGTTGGTCGCTTCCCAGCCTTTTGCTAGCCTTCACCTGTACTAAGCGGGAATACTGCTTGTGCATCCAAACTCCTTAAACCCCAAAGTTATTCCACATGAGTCCACTATACCTTCCTATATGTGGTATCTACCTGTCGTTCCAAGTAAATTTGTATGTGCCAAACTCTAAACCTTCAAATAATTATCCTGTTTTGTATGCTCGAATAGCTCATATATCAACTAGGGATGTCTGTATCTTCCATGTTAGGCGGGTTATTCTCAAGAGGAGTGGACTCCGCTCCTCACTCACGAGATAAAGGGCTGGTCATCGGGATGCCCAGTCCCATGCTTTATGCAAACTAAATCAAAATAATTGCAAATAAAACTCCCCCTGGGACCTGATGTATGTTGGAGGCACTCGTTGTTTCGAGCAAGCCATGGATTGATGTTTGTTGGTGGAGGGGGAGTATAAACTTTACCATTCTGTTTGGGAACCGCCTATAATGTGTGTAGCATGGAAGATATCGCCATCTCTTGGTTGTTATGTTGACAATGAAAGTATACCGCTCAAAATGTTATTCACCTCTATTTCAAAACCGAGCTCTGGCACCTCTACAAATCCCCGCTTCCCTCTGCGAAGGGCCTTTCTATTTACTTTTATGTTGAGTCATCACCCTCTTATTAAAAAGCACTAGCTGGAGAGCGCAACTATCATTTGCATTCATTACTGTTAATTTATATTGGATGTGACTATGACTGGATCTCTTTTACCATGAATTACAATGTCTAGTCAGTCCTTGATCTTTAAAGGTGCTCTGCATTTATGTTTTGCGGTCTCAGAAAGGGCTAGCGAGATACCATCTTGTTATATCATATTATGATTGTTTTGAGGAAGTGTTGTCATCCGAGATTTATTACTATGGCTTGCTAGTTGATTATGCTATTGATATGAGTAAACATGAGACCTGAGAATTATTGCAAATGTGGTTAGTTATAATCTTTGCTGAAAACTTGAACGCTAGCTTGACATATTTACAACAACAAGAGCAAACAGAGTTTGTAAAAGTCTTTCTTTATTTCTTTCAGTTTGTCAACTGAATTGCTTGAGGACAAGCAAGGGTTTAAGCTTGGGAGAGTTGATACGTCTCCAACGTATCTACTTTTCCAAACATTTTTGCCATTGTTTTGGACTCTAACTTGTATGATTTGAATGGAACTAACCCGGACTGACGCTGTTTTCAGCAGAATTGCCATGATGTTGTTTTATGTGCAGAAAACAAAAGTTCTCGGAATGACCTGAAACTCCACGGGATATCTTACAATAAATAATAATAAATCCTTGCCAAAGATGAAGACCAGGGGGCCCACACCCTTCTCACGAGGGTGGGGGGCGCCCCCCCCCCCCCTAGGGCGCGCCGCCCTACCTCGTGGGCCCCCTAGAGACCCCCCGACTCCAACTCCAACTCTATATAACTACTTTCAGGGAGAAAAAATAAAGGAGAAGAAATCATCGCGTTTTACGATATGGAGCTGCCGCCAAGCCCTAAAACCTCTCGGGAGGGCTGATCTGGAGTCCGTTCGGGGCTCCGGAGAGGGGGATTCGTCGCCATCGTCATCATCAACCATCCTCCATCACCAATTTCATGATGCTCACCGCCGTGCGTGAGTAATTCCATCGTAGGCTTGCTAGACGGTGATGGGTTGGATGAGATTCACCATGTAATCGAATTAGTTTTGTTAGGGTTTGATCCCTAGTATCCACTATGTTCTGAGATTGATGTTGCTATGACTTTGCTATGCTTAATGCTTGTCACTAGGGCCCGAGTGCCATGATTTCAGATCAGAACCTATTATGTTTTCATCAACATATGAGAGTTCTAGATCCTATATTGCAAGTCCATAGTCACCTATTATGTGTTATGATCCGTTAACCCCGAAGTGACAATAATCGGGATACTTACTGGTGATTACCATAGTTTGAGGAGTTCATGTATTCACTATGTGTTAATGCTTTGTTCCGGTTCTCTATTAAAAGGAGGCCTTAATATCCCTTAGTTTCCGTAAGGACCCCGCTGCCACGGGAGGGTAGGACAAAAGATGCCATGCAAGTTCTTTTCCATAAGCATGTATGACTATATTCGGAATACATGCCTACATTACATTGACGAATTGGAGCTAGTTCTGTGTCACCCTATGTTATGACTGTTACATGATGAACCACATCCGGCATAATTATCCATCATTGATCCGATGCCTACGAGCTTTCCATATACTGGTTTACGCTTATTTACTTTCCCGTTGCTATTGTTACAATCACTACAAAATACCAAAAACATTACTTTGCTTTCATTACTCTTTTGTTACCGTTACCATCACTATCATATTACTTTGCTACTAAATACTTTGTTGCAGATACTAAGTTTCTAGGTGTGGTTGAATTGACACTCAGCTGCTAATACTTGAGAATATTCTTTGGCTCCCCTTGTGTCGAATCAATAAATTTGGGTTGAATACTCTGCCCTCGAAAGCTGTTGCTATCCCCTATACTTGTGGGTTATCACTCCCCGATTCACATTCATACACGATGGGCGCCAAAAACAAACTCTTGTCGGCAAATATTCGGTGTATGCGAGATTACCGTCCTATCCCCAACCGACTAATGTTGCTGTGATGTAGTAGAAATTTGAAACGGGGGCTAAGTTTGTAAATTTCCTCGCATTTGAGACAAGCGCGCCCTGAATACATGGTTCCCCCCTTCCTCCCTACCTCTATTTTCCCCATTCGTACTCCGTGGGCGCAAAAACACCCTCTCCACCCCACCCTCCTCCGTCCGCCACCCCATCCACCGTTGTCCTCCTCCACCATGTCGGAGCTGATACCCCGACACCGCCGTCCGTTACAAGAGATCGACCTCTCTCATCCACGGCTTCATACCGAGATCCTTGCATCCCGTCCTCTCGCTTCATCCCCGTCGTCGTCCACCTTGCCGGCGCCGCTCCTACGACCGTCTCGTCCACCGCGCCCCGCCGCCACCGTCTACCCTCCTAGATTTGCTTCCACGCCGCCGACAGCCATCGCTATCGCAGCAAGAAAATAGATCGCCACTGCTTTACTCTGATTTCTTGTCTTGGTTGCGAAGTTGCCTTTGTCCGGTTTGCATCTTCAGATCCGCCATGGCACGCTCAACACTATACTCCCAATGCTTATGGTTTTCCCCTTTTATATTCCACACTAGTTAAATCATAGTAGACTAAATTTCAAAAATGGGTCAGTCGATTTTTCAGAGCTCGCCGGAGTTCGCCGGTGCGATCGAAGGGGCTCGGGTGGTTGTGGGGCCTCGCCGAACGAAGAAAACTCGACGCGGGCGGGGGTTGGGGCGGGGGTGGGGGTGGTGGAGGAACACAGGCGGGGGGGCGGTGTCGTGGTTCTAAGTCTGACAGTAAGATAGGGGGGTAGGGATGTAGAGGCAAAGATCTTAGCTATGGAGGAGTTGTACACGCGAGTTTTACGAGTTCAGGCCCTTCTCGGAGGAAGTAAAAGCCCTACGTCTCGAATCCCGGAGGCGGTCGACTGGATAATATGCGTGTGAGTTACAGGGGGTGCGAACCTTTGTCCCTGAGGAGGGGGTGGCTTATATAGAGTTCGCCAGACCCCTCTCGCCCTCAGTTACAAAGGGTTTAAGGTACATAAAGATGGAGATGTTACTGGTAACGCCTGTATTTAGGTGCTATAAATGACAATTAAGCCTACAAGTAAATGCTCGACCATTGTTCGTGCAGAGTGACTTTAGCTCTTTTGCCCGTCGAGTGACTTTTGTGACGGTCGAGTGACATTGACTCTTCTGAGTGGAACGTCTATGGTCAAGTGGATGATGGTACTCTTTGAATGATCCTGGCTTTAGGGTGTTGTCCTAGGGTAGGATGTCTGGGTCGGGTCCATGACCCTACCCTAGGTACATAGCTTCATCATTAGCCCCCGAATGGTTCAGGGTTCGAGTGGAGAAGGAGTTGATAACCCCTCCAATTCAGCTTTTGTGCTTTGAGAATATCTGGCCCAAAGGTCGAATGAACCTTTATGATGACTTCAACTGCTTGTTCAGTCGCCTTGATCCATTCTTGGTTTTGTCGAGTGAACTTTCGTTGTTAAGTTTTGAGTGTTGATATGGAACAAATCTTCCGTCTGGCGGGTTGTTCTGCCTTCTGCGGATTTCACGGGATTCGAATTTTGGGAAGCGCGCTGGGCGGGGGAGGCCGCGGTAATCGGGACGGATTAGGTAGGTCACCTCGATCCCCGCGCCACCTTTTTTGCCACGTATCACGCGCGCGACTGTTGAGGGATTTGATAAGATCGTCTGGGCCTACAAGTCAGTCACTCGGAAGTGTCCTTATATAAAGCACCAGACCGGGGCTTTTGAACAGTGCACCCTCATTCTCCTTCCTCTTCCTCAGATTTCTCCGCTGCACCTGCTTCTGCTCTCGGCGCCGTAGCTCCGCTCGGACTCGATTCACCGCCATGGGGAAGGAAAAGACGATGGCGTTGGAGCGTGCGAAGAAGGCGACGGCGAAGGCGAAAGGGAAGAGGACCAGCCGGGGTGGATCCTCGTCGAGGTCTGACCTACCGCCTGGCTGGATCCAAGGCGACTGGATCCGCTCGACGATCAGCCAAGATGACATCAATGATCTAGTTGAGGGGGGACTAATCCCCCACAAATCGGCGCGGCTCCCAGGGAACAAGACTGAGCCACGGCCGCAGGAGGGTGAGTGCGTTCTCCTCGCCACTCATGTCGACCGCGGGTTTTCTTTGCCTCCCCACCCTTTCTTTCATGGTTTCTAGAACTTCTTCGGGGCTCAACTCCACCACTTTACTCCAAACACCATCGTGTACCTTGCTGCTTTCATGTCCATGTGCGAGAATTTCTTGGGCTACCGACCGCACTGGGGTCTCTTCAAGCACATATTCACATGTCGCTCCCAGACGGTCAAGAAGGCCAATCCGAGTGATGAGAGGACGCATGTGATATAGATGTGCGGGGGCCTTGGAATTCAAATGAGGAACAAGAGCACCTTCCCAGCTATGATCCTTCCCGACTCGGTCTGGGCTGGCAGTCGACCTAGTTTTACTGCAAGGACCAGCCGACCCCGGGTCAGTCGACTGGACCTCCCCCCTTTTCCATGGCTCGAGTGGAGAAGCCCTCCTCCTTGAGAGTGATCCCGGAAGAGAAGGCGCAGGTGAAGGTGTTGGTCGAGCGGGTCGTCCAACTTGTCCGCGACGGAGTGACTGGTATGGACCTGCTGTAGGTTTTAATCAGTCGACGCATCCAACCACTCCAAGCTCGTGACCATCCGATGTGGATGTACTCGGGACTCGAGGATTCCACTCGGATCCACCCGGAGGATGTTAGTGAGGACACAGTGGAGAAGTGGCTGAGGGGTATTACCAGCAACAAGGATAACCCCCGGGGGTCCAGGAGGGTGGTTCCATTCGACCATTTGCGCCAGCCGGAACAGGTATGATTCTGCGCTGTCGATGTCTTGTTGATTTACTATGTAACATCTTGTTGATGGTCGACTGTCATTCTTTTGTTCATTGTCTTTTCAGGCTCTTATTGATATGTACTCGATGCCCAATGGAGTGCAGGAGCAAAATGTCGAGGGAGAGGCGAGCGGGGGCGAGAGTGGCGAGTGGCACTCGGATGGAGAGGAGGATGAGGAGAGCGACAACCCGAGTGATGAAGAAGAGGTCGACTCGCCTCCTTGCAGAGAAAGGAGGTCCAACGCCCTTGGACGTCTTCTCCAGTGCCGACTGAGAAGGTATCGAAACAGCTCAAGACTGCGCCACCCCCTGCGCCGAAAGCATTGAAGGCCACATCCTCCAAACCACCGAAGGCTTTGCCCAGAATCAAAGTGACCATCCCCACCATCTCCGGGTAATCATCTGACCCGATCTTTTGGTCGACCTGAGCAACAGAACATAACCAACTGAATGTTGACATTTGCAGTGCTGCTACATCTGGAACTTCTTCCTACCAATACCGAGATAAGGAAATGGAAGACGCGGTTACCTCCAACCCAGGTAAAACTCTCATGATCTTGTTCTTGATTATTTGGTCGATTAAATTCTGGCGATTCACCTGGGGTCGACTGATTTATTTGCAGCCCCACCCAATGTCATCGAGCTTCTGGATGATGATGAAGATGTGGCCCCTAGGCCCAGTAAGAACAAAAAAGTAGCAGCTGGCAAGACGTCTCAGCAGGGACCGATGACAACACCAACTGTCCAGCAATCTGAAGACGCAGGTGGGGCCTCTGTAACTTTTGCTGTCCCATTGTCGAGTGAGCACCCTGCACCGTCGATTGTACCGGCGTTTCCTTCAGTTGTCCAACCTCATACTTCGGAGCTCCAAGCTGCCGCACCTGGATCGTCTGCCCCCTTCTTCACCAACTACCATGTTCCAGAAAGCCAGTCGGACGCGGCTGCGGAGGCCATCCGTCAGGCTAACGTGATGATGGAGCGGATGAAGACAGTGCACGAGAACAGCCAGGCTGCTTATGATGCCAGCGCGGCTCTTCGGGCCAATGTCCAGGTAAGTAGGCTTTCGACTGACCTTGTTCTATTAGGATATGCTACCTGAAATATTTTCTTTCATAGAATCTCTTATTGTTTGCGTCGAATCTGTACACCCACTGGGTGTTTTGTTGTCTTTAGCATTTGCGCTCTTCCACTCGGCCTGGGCGAGTGGGATCTGAACCGGTGGGGGCACGCAAAGTGCACCCACTGGGTGTAGTCCCCGAGATCGCAGTCGACTGCGGGCAGTCGACTGGGGTCTGAGTACTTTTCCCTTTCCTTTCTTCCACTCGACCCAGGCTGACCGGCCGAGTGAGATCTGAACTAGTGGGGGCACGCCAAGTGCACCCACTGGGTGTAGTCCCCGAGACCGCGGTCGACTGCTGGCAGTCGGCCGGGGTCTGAATAGTTCTTCTCTCTTTCTTCTCTTTTTTTGATTCGGGCGGACCGGCCGAGTGGGATCTGAACCAGTGGGGGCACGTCAAGTGCACCCACTGGGTGTAGTCCCCGAGACCGCAGTTGACTACGGGCAGTCGGCTGGGGTCTGAGTCAACTTTAAAGTTTTATTCACTCAGAAGTAAATAATCTTTGATCTTGTCGATTGATATGTCTTTTACCTTCTACAGAAATCTTTTACTCTCATTTCTAAATTCGCCGAATTTGAGGAGAAGCAGAGGCAACTCAACCTTGACTTGGAGCTGGCCCAGCAAAAGTTGAAGAAAGCTCAAGATGAAGCTGGTGGTATGGAAGGTAACTGCCTGTCGACTATTCGCGTCGATCGTCCTTTTTAAAATATTTCTTCGATCTCTTGTTTGATCTGATTGCTTATTTTGCAGATAAAATGAGGTTGGCTCTGGAGAAGAAGGACTCGGACCTTGCAGCTGCGCAGAAGGAAGCTCAAGATAACACTGCCCTTGCAGACCAGAAGCTGGCTTCGGTCGGAGTGCTGGAAGAAGAAGTAAGCAAGCTGAAGTCCTGTCTCACTGAATCCAACCGAGAGGTAACTCGTCTAAAGAAGGATAAGATGGCTCTGAATGAGAAGCTGGAATCCGCGAATCGTAAGAGAAATGACATGGAAGCTTATCTGAGAACTCTTGACAAGAAGCTCTTTCTTATGTTGGAAGGTACTCCTTTTAATCCGACTGCTCTACTACTTGTGAGTTAGTCCAGTCCAGTCGATTCACTAACTCCTTGACTTCAGAATTCTGCCAAAACTTTGAGGAGGAGACTGGACGGATCGAGGCGGGTTTGGACCCTATTGATTCTCCAATCGGCGACGAGGCTACCATGAATGTGCTTCGACTGGAATCTTGTGTCGCCAGTGTGACAAGTTACCTCGCTCGTCTAAAGGTGGCAGTTTCACGGATCGACTCATCACTCTGGCCAAGGGCGATGCTTCAAAATGACCTCGAATCTCTGATGACTCGGCTCAACGAGGTTCCTGGTCGAGTGCAAGAGTGGAAGAAGTCCTCTGCCCGGTGTGGTGCTGACGTGGCGTTATCCTTGGTAAGAGTCCACTGCAAGGAAGCTCGCGAAGACAAGCTGGCGGCGATCAAGGTCGCCAACACCAAAAGGCATGATTTCCAGTCCTTTATGGAGACTTTCATAGCTGCCGCCACTCGGATTGCAGATGGAATCGACTTGGACGAATTCGTTGAACCTGCTAGCCCTCCTCCTGCCGAATGAACAAACTTTGAGATCTAAACTTGCCTTAAATTTGCCTCGGGATGCCGAGTGGTTGCTGTAACCATTAAACTCCTTCGGGCTTGATGCTCGAATACTTTTGATTCGTTGCCTGGAATTTTTTAGGATCTATCTGAACTTGGTTTATTTCTGAATATGTTTGTATTTGCCTTCGTATGGAATTTGCTCTTTGGGATGTAGCCCTGAAGTGGAGAGTCCAATCGACCTGCGTCTCATCGTCCCTGCGGGTAGGGTTGGGGCGCACTTTGTATTTGTGGCATAGCTCAGAGAAGAAGGCCGCGGTCGACCTGCACCTCGTCGTCCTTGCGGATGGGGATGGAGCGTATGTTGTACTTGTGGTGTAGCTCGGAGAAGAAGGCCGCGGTCGACCTGCACTTCGCCATCCTTGCGGATGGGGATGGAGCGTGCGTTGTACTTGTGGCGCAGCTCGGAGTAGAAGGCCGTGGTCGACCTACACCTTATCGTCCTTGCAGATATGGACAGATTTTAAACCTTAGGCGAATACTGGACTACAGCTAAGCCTCTGAGTGGGAGGGTTGATCACCACTCGGTAGGATTTTTTAAACTTAGGCGAGTACTGGACTGCAGCTAAGCCCCCGAGTGGGAGGGTTGCTCACCACTCGGTAGGATTTTTTCAAATTTAGGCGAGTACTGGACTGCAGCTAAGCCCCCGAGTGAGAGGCTGGCTCACCACTCGGTAGGATTTTTCAAACCTAGGCGAGTACTGGACTGCAGCTAAGCCCGAGTGAGAGGCTTGCTCACCACTCGGTAGGATTTTTCAACTTAGGCGAGTACTGGACTGCAGCTAAGCCCCGAGTGAGAGGTTGCTCACCACTCGGTAGGATTTTACAAACTTAGGCGAGTACTGGACTGCAGCTAAGCCCCGAGTGAGAGGCTTGCTCACCACTCGGTAGGATTTTTACAAACTTAGGCGAGTACTGGACTGCAGCTAAGCCCGTGAGTACTGACTACAGCTAAGCCCCCGAGTGAGAGGCTTGCTCACCACTCGGTAGGATTTTTCAAACTTAGGCGAGTACTGGACTGCAGCTAAGCCCCGAGTGAGAGGTTGCTCACCACTCGGTAGGATTTTTACAAACTAGGCGAGTAATCTGGACTGCAGCTAAGCCCCCGAGTGGAGAGGCTTGCTCACCACTCGGTAGTTTTTCAATAGGCGAGTACTGGACTGCAGCTACCCGAGTGAGAGGCTTGCTCACCTCGGTAGGATTTTTCAAACTTAGGCGAGTACTGGACTGCAGCTAAGCCCCCGAGTGAGAGGCTTGCTCACCACTCGGTAGGATTTTTGAAAACTTAGGCGAAACTGGATTCGCAGCTAAGCCCCCGAGTGAGAGGCTTGCTCACCACTCGGTAGGATTTTGTTTGAACTTAGGCGAAACAGATCTCGCAGCTAAGTCACCCACTGGGGGATTTCAGATGCAAATAAAAGCAACAACAATCGTTTAAGAGGACTGTAAAGCTCTTGTCTTTGATAAACAAATTACAAAGGTATTTCTTATTACATTTTATTCGAACGAGTACTTAAGTATAAAAGGGGCGGAGCAGCTCCGCATTCCAAGCCCGTGGCTCGTCCTTCTTATGCTCGACTGTAAAGGTGGTATGCTCCATTGTGGAGCACTCTGGTGACAATGAAGGGACCTTCCCAAGCTGGGCGAGCTTGTGTGGTTTCTGCTGATCCACTCGAAGAACCAAGTCTCCCTCTTGAAAGGCTCGACCCTTCACGTGTCTAGCGTGGAATCGACGCAAGTCTTGGTGATAAATGGTCGACCGGATCAAGGCCATCTCTCTTTCCTCCTCTAGGAGGTCGACTGCGTCTTGCCGAGCTTGTTCTGCTTCATCTTCAGAGAAGAGCTCAACTCGTGGTGCATTATGAAGCAAGTCACTCGGTAGAACAGCTTCAGCCCCATAGACCAAGAAGAATGGAGTTCGGCCAGTCGACCGATTGGGTTGTCCTCAATCCCCAAAGAACTGATGGAAGTTCATCAACCCAGGCGCCCGCTGCGTGCTTGAGATCTCGCATCAGTCGGGGTTTCAGTCCTTTGAGAATCAGGCCATTTGCTCTTTCTGCTTGTCCATTCGACTGGGGATGGGCGACTGAAGCATAGTCGACTCGTGTGCCTTGTGAGGCGCAGAAGGTTCTGAACTCATTCAGAATCGAAGTTCTCCATTGTCAGTGATGATGCTGTGCGGAACCCCATATCTGAATCAACTCTCTGATGAAGCTGACAGCAGTACTAGCTTCAAGATTCTTAATAGGCTTGGCTTCGATCCATTTGGTAAACTTGTCGACTGCTACAAGCACGTGAGTGAAGCCACTCCTACCAGTCTTTAGTGGACCAACCATGTCCAATCCCCAAACAGCAAAGGGCCAGACGAGTGGAATGGTCTTCAGGGCTGATGCAGGTTTGTGCGACATATTGGAGTAGAACTGGCAGCCTTCATCTGTCGACTATATCTTTCGCCATTTCATTTGCTCGTGGCCAATAAAATCCAGCTCGGTATGCTTTAGCCACAATGGTCCGAGAGGACGCATGGTGACCACAGGTCCCCGAATGGATGTCGTGGAGGATCACTCGACCTTCTTCTGGTGTTATGCATTTCTGGCTGACCCCAGTTGCACTTTCTCTGAACAGTTGTCCTCTTATTACAGTAAAGGCCTTGGATCGACGGACGATCTGTCGAGCCTCTTCTTCATCCTCTGGGAGCTCTTTCCTAAGGATATATGCAATGTATGGCACTGTCCAGTCGGGAGTGATGACCAACACCTCCATGATCAAGTCGACCACGGCTGGGACCTCGACTTCAGTCGGATCTGTGGCACTCTTAGGCTGCGGGGGCTCTTCAGTGAAGGGATCTTCTTGAACTGAAGGTGCATGAATATGCTCCAGGAACACATTACTGGGAATGGCTTCTCTCTTGGAGCCTATCTTTGCTAAATCATCTGCTGCTTGATTTTTCAGTCGGGGTATATGATGGAGCTCTAACCCCTCAAACTTCTTTTCCAACTTCCTCACCGCGTTGCAGTAACCAGTCATGGCTGGGCTTCTGACGTCCCACTCCTTCATCACTTGATTGACTACCAAATCTGAGTCGCCATAGACCATGAGGCGACGGACGCCGAGTGAGATGGCCATACGCAACCCATACAAGAGTGCTTCATATTCTGCTTCGTTATTGGAGGAATCAAAGTGAATCTGGAGGACATATCTGAGCTTGTCTCCTCGGGGGGATACCAGTACCACCCCAGCACCGGAACCATTCAGCATCTTGGAACCATCAAAGAACATGGTCCAGTGCTCCGAGTGAACTTGAGTCGGCAGTTGTTGTTCATCCACTCGGCGAGGAAATCTGCTATTGCTTGGGACTTGATAGCTTTCTTTGCCTCAAACTTGATATCTAAGGGAAGGAGTTCAATCGCCCACTTTGCCACTCGACCAGTTGCATCTCTGTTGTTCAGAATCTCTGATAATGGAGCGTCGCTGACGACTGTAATGGAGTGATCAGAGAAGTAATGTGCAACCTTCTTCGTGGTCATATAAATCCCATAAACAAGCTTCTGATAATGTGGATATCTTTGCTTTGATGGAGTCAAAACTTCAGAGACATAGTATACTGGGCGCTGAACTTTGTAAGCTTTTCCTTCTTCTTCCCGCTCGACCGTAAGTACTGTACTGACGACTTGTCCAGTGGCTGCAATGTAAAGCAGTAAAGGCTCTTTGCTGATTGGAGCAGCAAGCACCGGCTGGGTGGAAAGCAGGGCTTTAAGCTCTGCAAATGCTGCATCAGCTTCAGGAGTCCACTCGAACTTATCTGACTTCTTCATCAGTCGGTAAAGAGGCAGTGCCTTTTCACCGAGGCGAGAAATGAATCGACTTAGGGCGGCCAAACAACCAGTAAGCTTCTGGACATCATGCACACGCACAGGGCGTTTCATCCGGAGTATGGCACCCACTTTCTCTGGGTTAGCGTCGATCCCTTGTTCGGAAACGAGAAAACCGAGTAATTTTCCGCCTGGAACTCCAAACGTGCACTTTGATGGATTAAGCTTGATATCATACCTTCTGAGGTTGGCAAAGGTTTCAGCAAGGTCAGCCAGTAGGTCGGAACCTTTACGTGACTTGACCACAATGTCATCCATGTATGCTTCCACATTCCGACTGATCTGAGTGAGCAAGCACTTCTGAATCATCCGCATGAATGTGGCTCCGGCGTTCTTCAAACCGAATGGCATAGTGACATAACGGAAGCACCCAAATGGGGTGATGAAAGCTGTTTTTATCTCATCGGGTCCATACAGACGGATCTGATGATACCCGGAATAAGCGTCCAAAAAGGACAAACGCTCACACCCCGCAGTCGAGTCGACTATTTGGTCGATGCGAGGGAGAGGAAAGTGATCTTTCGGGCAGGCCCGATTGATATGTTTGAAGTCGATGCACATGCGAAGTGAGTCGTCCTTCTTTGGGACCATGACAACATTAGCTAACCACTCGGAGTGGTAAATCTCTCGGATAAACTCAGCTGCTAGAAGCCGAGCCACTTCTTCACCGATTGCCTTCCTCTTCTGTACGGCGGACCGTCGAAGATGTTCTTTGACTGGTTTCACTTTTGGGTCGACTCGCAAACGATGCTCAGCCAGTCCCCTGGGAACACCTGGCATGTCAGAAGGTTTCCATGCAAAGATGTCCCAGTTCTCACGGAGGAACTGGATGAGCGCTTCTTCCTATTTGGAGTCGAGTGTTGTTGAAATGTGAGTCGGAGCAGCATTGGGATCCGTCGGGTGAATGTGAATCGACTTTGTTTCGCCAGACGACTGGAATGCTGAATCCGTGGCAGGCTTCTTAGCTCGCAACAAATCACTCGGATCTGCATTTTTTTGATATTCCTGCAATTCCACTACTGCCATCTGTGCATCGGCGATCTTTGAGCCCTTCTGGAAGCACTCTTCTGCCTTCTTTCGATTGCCAGTGATAGTGATCACCCCTTTGGGACCAGGCATCTTCAATTTGAGGTACACGTAACATGGTCGAGCCATAAAACGTGCATAAGCTGGCCTGCCCAGAATAGCATGATAAGCACTCTGGAAATCCACAACTTCAAATGTCAACTTTTCTTTGCGGTAATTCTTGGAATCACCGAAACTACATCAAGGGCGATCTGGCCGAGTGATGCAGCCTTCTTGCCAGGAATGACTCCATGGAAACTCATATTGCTTTCACTGAGTCTGGACATCGGAATGCCCATTCCTTTCAACGTCTCTGCATACAGTATATTCAGACCACTGCCACCATCCATCAGAACCTTAGTCAATCGAGTGCCTTCGACTACTGGGTCGACCACCAGCGCTTGCCTCCCAGGGGTGGCTATATGCGCGGGTGATCGGACTGGTCGAATGTAATGGCAGTCTGAGACCACTTCAAATAACTGGGTGTCACCGGGGCGACCATGTTCACCTCTCTGTTGATGACTTTCAGTCGACTCTTACTCTCAACATCAGCGAAAATCATCAGAGTGGAATTGACGTGGGGGTAACCATCATCGTCCCCTTCCTCATCCTCAACTTTGTCTGCTTCCTTCTCCTTTTCCTTGGGTTGTTTCTCTGGAATTGCTGGATTAGGAGTCGACACTGTCGAGTGGTATGCTTTGGGTAAATGAAATTACCCTCTTCATCTTTCTTGGTGTGAATGTGGCATGGTAAATCTAGCACATCATTTCCATCTTGATCTTTTACTTTCTTGGGGTTCCACGGTCCTTTGGGTTTCCCCTTGAACTTCCCTTGAGTTACGGCCAAGGCTTCTCCAGGAGCAGCTGGCTCGGCTTTGCGCTTCTGCTTCCGACTGGAGTTCCCTCCTCCGGTTTCGTGGGCGACTGTTTTGTGCTTGCCACTCCGGAGTCGGTCTTCCTCTTCACCATTGGCGTACTTGGTGGCAATCTCCATCATCCGAGTTAGAGTCATATCTCCTGTCTGACCGAATTTCAAATTCAACTCCTGATACTTAACGCCTTCTTTAAAGGCACAAATTGTTTGGTGATCTGACACATTCTCCACCGCGTGGTGCAACGTGATCCATCTCTAGATATAATCCCTCAAAGTTTCATTCGGTTTCTGAACGCCACACTGTAATTCTGTCAACCCTGCTGGCCGCTTGCAAGTACCTTCAAATGTTCTGACAAATACTCGAGCAAGATCTTCCCAAGTATAAATACTACCAGGAGCTAACTGATTCAGCCACGCCCTGGTCGAGCCCTCTAACATCAAAGGAAGGTGCTTCATGGCCACTTCATCATTGCCACCGCCAATCTGCACAGCCACTCAGTAATCCTCAAGCCAAGTGTCAGGCTTGGACTCACCAGTGAACTTACTGACTCCAGTCGCCAACCTGAAGTTGGGAGGAATCACCGCAGCCCTGATGGCTCTGCTGAAGCAGTCTGGACCTGAGACATGCACTCTGCTGCTGGTTGGAAAATATCTATCGGGGCCTTCTTTGTGAGCTCTGTTTCTGTCGACCAGACCCTGAACGAGAATAGATCTCGCATCAAAGCCAGGTTCCCTCGGGTCGACTGGAATCCTTCGCCCACCACTGTGAGGACGTCTGTCATCCTGCTGCCGAGGCACGTATGATCCACTCCTTGGGGGAGGCGTGGGCACTCGACGATGATCATCGTGATCAAGTCGGTGATCATACTGCTCACGGGTTCTGTGCTGATCTCGTCGGTCTCGCGGCAATCTTGGGCTGTGAGCCGACTAGACTGTGTCTGCTACCACGGATCTGCTGTGAATCCTATTCCGCGACTGAGATAGTACTGTATTCTACTCTCCTGCGGCCCTGAGCAAAGCGCGGATCTGCACCAAACCTTGACCAGCTTCTGACTGGGAAGGTTGAATTGACTCCGCTATTCGGGCCGCAGCTGCGAGATTCCTGGATTGGAGTTTGTATAACCTGAGTCCGAGGTGGAAAAAGTTGACGTCGACTGATTTGGGAGCACGCTGCCGAACGCTTGTCGAAGTGCGCGCTGGAGGTTCTACAGTCGAGTGCCTGCAAGTTGGCGGCGCGCCTCCTCCAAGGCCTGGGCCTCAAGGGTTTCTCCAACGATAGGAGTGTGAAGTGCATCCGTTCGCGGAAGTTCCTCCCTCCTCTGCGAAGAGAGGGGTTCGGTCGGTACTCTTCGGCACACGCGGCGGATCGCCGCCACCATCGGCCTCCGTCCTCATGGGTGAAGCCAGGAGGACTACGTGGTCCATTAACCATTCAAACTTCCGCCGCGGGTCGCTGCTGTCGCACTCGGATGCAGTCTCTACGGAGCCAGTCGACAGGTCGAACAGGCGCTAGAGAGTTTCGTCGGGCTCGATTGCCGCGACTTGGGGGTGGGCCGACTGGCGAGCCACCGCATGCTTCACCCACCGCTGAGCCTCGACCGACCGGAACGTTTGCCCCGGCGGGCTGCAGGGAGGGAGGTCGGCACAGGAGCCGACCGATACTGAGTCGACGGCTGCCGTAGGAGGACGCCACGGATGCACGCGCGAAAGTGCGTTGCCCCGGACGGGGAGCGCCTCGACGTCAAGTGGCGCTTCTTGGAGCCAAGCGGAGTCGTCGGCGATGAATACGAGCGCACCGAGACGTATCTCGTGGCCCTCGGCCAAACCTCGCCCGAAACCATGTTGATGGGGATCGGAAAAATCACAACTTCTCCAACAAGTCGCTAAGGACACCTGCCCACGGTGGGCGCCAAACTGTCGTGGTTCTTAAGTCTGTCAGTTAAGATAGGGGTAGGGATGGTAGAGGCAAGATTCTTAGCTATGGAGGGAGTTTGTACACGCGAGTACGAGTTCAGGCCCTTTCTCGGGGGATAGTAACAGCCCTATGTCTCAGACCGGAGGCGGTCGAGTGGGATTATATGCGTTGTGAGTTACAGGGGGTGTGAACCTTTGTCTGAGGAGGGGCTTATTAGAGTTCGCCAGACCCCTCTCGCCCTCAGTTAACAAAGGTTTAAGGTACATAAAGATGGAGACGTTACTGGTAACGCCTGTATTTAGGTGCTTATAAATGAATTACACTACAAGTAAATGCTCGACCGTTGTTCGTGCAGAGTGACTTAGCTCTGCCTGTCGAGTGACTTTTGTGACGGGCGAGTGACATTGACTCTTCCGAGTGAATGTCTATGTCGAGTGGATGATGGTACTCTTTGAATGATCTTGGCTTTAGTTTGTTGTCCTAGGGTAGGATGTCTGGGTCAGGTCCATTGGAACCCTACCTAGGTACATTGCTTCATCAGGCCGGTGGTCCGGCCGGCGGCCCGTGCGGTGTTCTGTATGGGAAGAATTAGAGACGAGGAAGAAGAAGGGTTAGGAGACATAGGATCTTCATCCAACCGCCTGAAATGGTCGAGAGACAGCTGGGAGTTGCATTCTTAATGCGCTCTGGTTCATCATGTGTGGGCACTGCGCAACCAACATTTTAATATCCAAAATATGCTTGCTCTTCTTTACCATGTTCCTCTTCCGTTCTTCTTTAATATGTACTCTCTCCGTTCCTAAATACAAGTCTTTGTATAGATTCCACCATGGACTACATATGGAGCAAAATGAGTGAATCTACACTCTAAAATGTATCTGGATACATCTGTATGTGATCCATAGTGGAAATCTCTACCAAGACTTATATTTTGGAACAGAGGGAGTATGATAGTAGTACAGTATGTTCCTTGTACTGAAGATGAGCAGGGACATTTGCAGTGTAGAGGTCTATACGGTCGGTTGTGATGGACACTTTGAGCCTCTTTGATTCGTAGGATCTTGTAAACATAGGAATAGGATTTGTAGTGGCCTGCCCACTTGAATCATATAAGAATAGCAAGGAAATGCGGGGAGCTGTGTCGCCTTTGAGAGTTACACTGATATTAACAGTACCGCACCTTCACTTGAAGAGAGCTGGTATCCAAAGCCTTTCTAGCCGTACCGGCAATACTAGCACATACATTCTAGCAAGTTCCACTTTGCTGATTTTACTCTGATGCTTAAGGTTTTCCCATTATATCTACACTATGATCTGTGTAGCTGCTTTGTGTCGCACTAGCAGCAGTCCACTCTTGAAGCTAAACACTGCAATGACTTACAAAATTGGCACCAAGGCATTGAGTGCCATTCTGGATGCAATGAAACTCATACGCTCCCCACCTGTTGATTCTTGTTCAGAATATGATCCTAATGACTATTCTAACCTCAAGGAGTCAAAGGCAGATGGCCTGTCCTATTCACCCATCAAGGTGCCTGTTCTAATTTGGCAATGTTTTATTGATTGCGGGTATCTTGCATATGTTGTCTTGCATTTCTTCTACTTTGTTGCACCGCCATCTGCTTAGTTTACTCATCATATATGTCGAGATGCCATGCCCATCCATTATCAATACATATTCCATCTGTCATCATACCATGTTTTTCCACTCAAATGATGTTCTTGGGCATCAGACATCAAAAAGGAAGAGGGTGATTGCCGAACCTGAAGGAGCACCAGCAAAGTCCTTGAAAAACATGGTGGTGCCGGAGAAATCAGATAGCACCCCACTTATATTGGCTGTACAACCAGTGACACAAAACGTAGGAACGACTCCAGCAGACTGTACCCATACTTCACTGGCCACACCACTAGCCCCACCACACAGGACCTGCACTCCAGCAAAAGGTATACCGATTTCATTTGCCATAGCACCAGCTGTACCATAGAAAAATCCCACTCCAGCAAAAAGTACAGCAAGTCCACCGGCCGAAGACCTATCCCAACTGCAGAGACGGCCAATTCCTGCAGATTGGAACCCCATTCCATTTATTCCCAGTTTAAAAGACAATGCTTTCAATGTTGTTAGGGACTACGTGCATATATTCCCATCATGGGAAGATTATTGTGAAGACAAACACCATTTTCACATCTTCCTATCCAACTTACGTGTAAGTGCTATTATTCATGGTTATTATTTTCCTGTTTTCTGCTGATTGAACACATCAATGATTTACATTACATTGTTGTAACTAGGCGATGGTTAATCTGGATAGTCATGACGAGCAAAGCTTGCTTGTGCTTTTCAAGGAAGCATTGCAGCAGTATCGGTGTTACCTGAGGAAATCACACTTTGATGGCAAGTCTATAAATGAATTTCCGGTGAAGTCTCATGTGCTAAATTTAGAAGACATTGAATGGAAAAACCTTGTTATGCACTGGTCTCGTTTCCAGGATGAGGTACTGTCTATGAAATCGCATGACAATTTGAACTTCTACTTTTCCGCATGTGCCTTACGGATCTTTTTTGCAGGAAATCTGCTCGAAGAAGAATTCCGGTTTGACAAGAACGACATGATATCGCAAATATGCTGCCCGCTGCTTTGCTCTTGTTAGTACCTGTTGTCCTGTATCACTGTACTTGCATACATACCTGGTTCATTATGTGACAGCAGTATGCATGATAGCTCGCTTATCAATTGTTCGCTCCAAATTATCTGATCTGTATGAATGGTTACATTAGTGTAGAATATATACAATGCCAATGTTTTTTAAGCTCTGCATTGTTCTTGTAAGTACATGCTGTCCTTTATCAGTGTACTTATAATGACAGGTAGTTGTTCATGTACCATCACTCTGCAGCTTATTTTCCTTTGCCCTCCATTTTCTACACATCAGATCTATATTTACTCTTACCATAAGGTTAGTACTGAAGAAGTTTAGCTGTCCATTGCTCTTGGCTGTACCTTTTGCCTGTATCGTTGCACTTACATTTATAGCTACTTAGTTATGTAGCATCACTCTTCATCTTATATTAAATATTCTCCATTTTTTCGTATATTATCACATCTATATTTACTCTTAACAAAATGTAGAATAAAGGCAATGCTTTTGAAGAAGATTCTGTGGTAAACTTCTTGAATTGCCCCCCCCCATCAGCATGGACAAGGCCTTTATAGAGCCTGTCTTCACCAATGATGTAAGTTTGTCCATCTCAAGCCTTCAAACTTTGTTGTATATATTTGGTTAGGCATGACTACAACAGCTGTTTATTTTTGGTGTTTGCATCAAATTGCTTGTTTAAAGTTTATTATGTAGTTCATAAACAAAAGTTTGTCCTTTCTCAATTTAAGTTTTCAGTTGTACAACCAAGTTCCTTCTTCATACCATGTAAATTAAACTATACAGAGCAAGTGATCTTCTTTTGCACTGCATGTATGCTTCTGTTCTTCATCCGTAATCCAGTGGTGTGGTGAACCTACCCACTACAGCACAATGTCATATTCTGCAATGTCTTAACTATGAACAATGTCATATTCTGCAATGTCTTAACTATGAGCAATGTCATATCATTCTACTATTATTTAAACCGTCTCTTTATTTGCCAATCTGAAATGGTATAAATTGATAGCACACTAACCATTGATACTTATGAGTTCTTGATCTGTAATCCAGTGGTGTCGTGAAGCTGCCAACTCCTTCATAATGTCATTTCCTGTCATGTCTTGACCTGCACAATACCATATTGTGTTAATGCAATTTTAAACTGTGTCACTTTATTCGTCAGTAAGAAATGTGATGAATTGTCAGCATTGATACTTTTATGTGCAAAACCTGTCATCTGTCTGCTTGTTTATCTTTCAGAGTGAGGAAGATATAAGTGTTGAACAAGCAGAGTCTCATCATCTTGCTCAGCTGCTTGCGCTGCAGCTCCCCAGCAGGGCTAACCTTTCTTGAACTCTATTGAAGTGATGTCGGTTTTGTATATTATTTTGTCAGCATGTTTATTTGCACTGGCGGCGATCTTTGATGCCCAGTGTATGTAATCTGCTGTCTGCTTGTGCTTTATTATCATAGTGGCGAACTTTGATGCCCAGTGGATGTAATATGCCGTAATTTCTTTATTGTATAGTCTAGGTTTTTTCTTATTCACGATGCTGCAGTTATTTTACTGTATATATATCCTGTCTTCGCAGTAAACCGGCCAAACCGTAAAATTACGGTACATAATCGGGCCATGATGCAATCACGATGTAGGTTGGGCCTGAAACGTGTCGAACAGCTCACGGGTCGGCAGCAGCCCGAAATGAACCCCGGCCCATGATTGTGCGAATCAAATCATGGGCTTTTAACACGCCAAAATTGTCTCGGTCCTTGTTTGGCCCAATCAGATATCGGCTGCGAGCAGGCCAGATGCAAACCGGGCCATAGTTAGGCCCAACTATATGACGGGCTTTTAACAGGCCGAAATTAATATAGGGCCGAAATGTTAAACGGGCCCTTAACAGGCCAAAACTAATATCAGGCAGAATTACTAAGTGGGCCTTTAGCAAGTGGGCCCAAAAGCATAGTGTCCAGTTGACAGGCCGAATCTGATATGGGCCATAATTGAGCCCAAAGCCTCTTAAAGGGCCGGACCTGATCTGGGCCGTAATTTGGCCCAGAACGTGGTAGGATTTTAACGGGCCGGATCTCATATGGGCCACTATTAGGCCCGGAGCGTGGCAGGCCATTAATGGACCGGATCAAATATGGGCCGGCATTTGGCCCAAAACATGGCAGCCAGTTAATGGGCCGGCCTACTAGGGTCCTCAAAATCTTGTGGGCCTACAGCTAGGCCGGCCCATTAATGTCGGCGAAATCTCATGGGCCTTTAGCTGGGCCGGCCCATTATGATCCGCAAGAATCTTGTGGGCCTTTACCTGGGCCAGCCCATTATGGCACACAAAAATCTTGTGGGCCTTTACCTAGGCCGGCCCATTACGGCCCGCAAAATCTTGTGGGCCTTTAGCTGGGCCAGCCCATTATGGTCCGCAAAATCTCGTGGGCCTTTAGCTGGGCTGGCCCATTATGGTCCGCAAAATCTTGTGGGCCTTCAGTTGGGCCGGCCCATTTAAACTTGGTGGGCCGGTCCACGTGTCAACATATCATAGGCGTGTCTCGCCCATTGGATGAGTGACACATGTGCCAAGGCGGACCTGACACGTGTCTCCTCCAGCCAATGATGATTTTACACGTGGAAAATCCCCATTGGTCGGGGCTGTTAACAGGTTATCGGATCCAAAACCCGACCCGATAGCTTAACGGTGTTCCGTTACGGTGGATGCCACGTGTCGGTCACCCTTGACGAAAACACTTCTGTGACGCACGATTTATCATCATGGAAGTGGACACTTCTGTGATGATAATTTTGGTAATGTCATGGAACACTTCTACGACAGCACAGGTATGACTATCTTGATTCCGTCATAAAATCGTCATGGATGTACATGCATGACAGAAAACGCGACCTACTGTGACAAACACGTATCATCACGGAAGTGTATTTTTTTTGTAGTGCGTGGAAACACTAGCACCCAAATCACACAAAGCATAGCATTCATAATCTTTAATCCTAATCTTAATAGTAGGTTCCCACTCATCATAAAGTTTTCTAGGAATAGAAACTTCCAAATTAAGCTTTTCTTCATAAGATTGCATCATAGCATCAACGATATGTTTAGTAAAAGCTTTGTTTTTATTATAAGCATGAGGAGAATTCAACACGGATTGCAACAAGGGAATACAATCTATTAAAGAGCAATTATCATAATTAAAGTCCTTGAAATCCAAAATAGTGGGTTCATTGCTATCTAAAGTTTTAACCTCTCCCACCCCACTTTTATCAATTTTTGCATCAAGATCTAAAAACTCCGAATCATTGGGACGCCTTCTAACTAAAGTTGACTCATCTCAAGTACCATATTTATCAAGATTTATATTGGAAAACAAAGATTCAATTGGAGTCACATCAATCACTTTTAGATTTTCATCATTATTTTCAGCCTCTGGTTTGGCGTCCATTTTGTTTACTAGAGTAGCATGTTTATCAGAAATTTGACCTACCAAATTTTCAAGATTTGCAAACTGAGAACTCAAACCATAAAATTCCTTAGACATATCATCAAGTTCTTTATTCATGTATTCCATAAAACTTTTCTGCTCCTTGAGCTCATTTCTAAAGAAATTGTTATGCTCAAATTGTAAAGACATGAAGCTTCTAACATTATTTTCAATTTCTTCTAACCTCCTAACATGAGGGTCAACGTTCTTTGGAGGAGTCATGAAGACTAGACAAGCAGTCCAACACACACGAGCACACAAAAAGCAAGCGAATAAGACAAACAAAAGAGGGGCGAAGAAAAGGCGAATCTTTTCGATAATCGTTTTAGAAGTGGGGGAGAGGAAAACGAGAGGCGAATGGCAAATAATGTAATGCGAGAGATGAGAGTTTATGATGGGTACTTGGTATGTCTTGGCTTGGTGTAGATCTCCCCGGCAACGGCGCCGGAAATCCTTCTTGCTACCTCTCGAGCTTGCGTTGGTTTTTCCCTTGAAGAGGAAAGGGTGATGCAGCAAAGGAGCCTGAGTATTTCCCTCGGTTTTGAGAACCAAGGTATCAATCCAGTTGGAGACTACGCAACAAGCCACCGAATACCTGCACAAACAATTGCAAGCAACGCGACAAAGGGGTTGTCAATCCCTTCACGGTTATTCGCAAAGTGAGATCTGATAGATATAGATAAATGGTAAAGTAATATTTTTGGTATTTTTGATTTATGGAACGGAAATTAACAATTGCAAAGTAAGGGAAAGGCGACAGAAATTAGCAAGTTGACGGGAAACTAATATGATATAAAATAGACCCGGGGGCCATAGGTTTCACTAGAGGCTTCTCTCAAGAAAGAATTATTACGGCAGATGAAAAATTACTGCCGAGACGATATCTAAAGCAATGATCATGAATATAGGCATCACGTCTGTGTCAACTAGATCGAAACGATTCCGCATCTACTACTATTGCTCCACACATTGACCAACTCCTGCCTGCATCTAGAGTATTAAGTTCATAAGAACAGAGTAACACATTAAGCAAGATGACATGATGTAGCGGGATTAACTCAAGCAATATGATGAAAACCCCATCTTGTTATCCTCGATGGCAACAATACAATACGTGCCTTGCTGCCCCTACTGTCACTAGGAAAGGACACCGCAAGATTGAACCCAAAGCTAAGCACTTCTCCCATTGCAAGAAAAACCAATCTACTTGGCCACACCAAATCGATAGTTCGAAGAGACTTGCAAAGATATCAAATCATGCATAAAAGAATTTAGAGGAGATCAAATAATATTCATATATAAGCTGATCATAAATCCACAATTCATCGGATATCGGCAAACACACCGCAAAAGAGTATTACATCGAATAGATCTCTAAGAACATCGAGGAGAACTTTTTATTGAGAATCAAAGAGAGAGAATAAGCCATCTAGCTACTAGCTATGGACCCGTAGGTCTAAAGTAAACTACTCACACTTCATCGGAGAGGCAATGGTGTTGATGTATAAGCCCTCTGTGATCGATTCCCCCTCCGGCAGGATGCCGAAAAAGGCCCCAAGATGGGATCTCACGGGCATAGAAGGTTGCGGCGGTGGAAAAGTGGTTTTGTGGCTCCCCTGGATGTTTTTGGGGTATAAGAGTATATATACGCGAAAGAATTAGGTCAGGGGAGCTATGAGGGGCCCACAAGGTCTGGGGTGACGGTTTCCTGGAGTAGGGGTACTCACCACGTCATCTCCCGACCAGTGGGTCGCGCCGAGGACCCCCATGATGATTCACTAATGGGCCACTTCGGGCAGCCCATGCCGAATACAAGGAGGATTCCACAAGACTTGGCGCACAAGACAAGGACTCCTCTAAACCCTAGGCCTACGGTGCATATATAAATCGAGGCCAGGCTAGTCAATAGATAATCTAATATTCATTAGAACAATCTTGTGGTAGATACATGTACTTTGTACTACGCCCCATATGAATACAATCAAACGCAGGACGTAGGGTTTTACCTCCATCAAGAGGGCCCGAACCTGGGTAAAATCCCGTGTCCATGTTACCAACGCTCCAAGATGCCTAGCTTAGGACCCCTACTACGAGATATGCCAGATATAGAACCGACATTGGTGCTTTCATTGAGAGCCTGCTGGCAGTCGCCACGGTGCGATGGAAATTCAGATCGTCTCCAGCGCGATCTACGCATCGGAGCCGAGCTTCATGGTCGATGTCGGCATATTTGATGTCGGCATCTTTTTCGCCGGCTCGACTGGTCACCTCGGCTAGACCGAGGACCGCGCTCCACGTCAGATCATCAAGATCAGACGGATACTTTCATCATCATCAGCTCAAATCTCAACCGAGACCATGGAAAAGTCATCAATGGAGCCTGGGGGCTCATTGTCAACATTGCCCTCGTGCAATCACACAATTTTTTCTGTACAACAGACTTGTTTTCGCTGCCACCGTCTCCTCGGAAGTCAATTTGATCAACCCTTTGGTGGAATTGTGCGGAATTGAGTATACAACAACCTTGTAAAATTTCTTCGCCTTCCGATGGAGGAATCTCCGGCGATCTGTGATATACCGGAGGCCTGTCGAGTCTGGACGGGAATCTGGACGAGTTTAGGGTGTGGTCTCCAGAGCCTAGCTCGGAGGTTATTTGGAAGATCCAACCGTTCATCTTCTGTGGAATTTCCATATCTACCACTGATACGTCTCCAACGTATCTACTTTTCCAAACACTTTTGCCCTTATTTTGGACTCTAACTTGCATGATTTGAATGGAACTAACCCGGACTGACGCTGTTTTCAGCAGAATTGCCATGGTGTTATTTTTGTGCGGAAATAAAAGTTCTCAGAATGACTTGAAAATTTACGGATACCCGTTTTGGAATTTATAAAAAATACTAGCGAAAGAATCAGCATAAGTGGGCCCACACCCTGTCCACGAGGGTGCAGGGCGCCCCCCCCCCCCCCCCCCGAGGTGCGTCCCCTGACTCATGGGCCCCCTGAGGCTCCACCGACGTCAACTCCAACTCTATATATTCACCTTCGGGGAGAAAAAAATCAGGGAGAAGGATTCATCGCGCTTTACGATACGGAGCCACCGCCAAGCCCTAATCTTCATCAGGAGGGCTGATCTGGAGTCCGTTCGGGGCTCCGGAGAGGGGAATCTGTCGCCATCGTCATCATCAACCTTCCTCCATCACCAATTTCATGATGCTCTCCGCCGTGCGTGAGTAATCTCATCGTAGGCTTGCTGGACAGTGATGGGTTGGATGAGATTTACCATGTAATCGAGTTAGGTTTTTAGGGTTTGATCCCTAGTATCCATTATGTTCTAAGATTGATGTTGCTATGACTTTGCTATGCTTAATGCTTGTCACTAGGGCCCGAGTGCCATGATTTCAGATCTGAACCTATTATGTTTTCATGAATATATGTGAGTTCCTGATCCTATCTTGCAAGTCAATAGTCACCTACTATGTGTTATGATCCGGTAACCCCGAAGTGACAATAATCGGGACCACTCCTGGTGATGACCGTAGTTTGAGGAGTTCATGTATTCACTAAGTGCTAATGCTTGGTCCGGTACTCTATTAAAAGGATACCTTAATATCCCTTAGTTTCCAATAGGACCCCGTTGCCACGGGAGGGTAGGACAAAATATGCCATGCAAGTTCTTTTCCATAAGCACGTATGACTATATTCGGAATACATGCCTACACTACATTGATGAACTGGAGCTAGTTCGGTGTCACCCTATGTTATAACTGTTGCACGAGGAATCGCATCCGACATAATTATCCATCATTGATCCATTGCCTATGAGCTTTTCACATATTGATCTTTGCTTAGTTACTTTTCCGTTGCCGCTGGTACGATTACTACAAAAACCACTACTGTTACTTTTGCCAACATTACCGTTACTTCCATACTACTTTGCTACTAAATACTTTGTTGCAGATATTAAGTCTTTCAGGTGTGGTTGAATTGACAAGTCAACTTCTAATACTTGAGAATATTCTTTGGCTCCCCTTGTGTCGAATCAATAAATTTGGGTTGAATACTCTACCCTCGAAAACTATTCCGATCCCCTATACTTGTGGGTTATCAAGACTATTTTCTGGCGCCGTTGCCGGGGAGCATAGCTCTATTATTTGAGTCACTTGGGATTTATATCTGTTGATCACTATGAGGAACTTTAAAGATGAAAGAACCAAGATTTTTCCCTCAACTACGAGGGGAGGTAAAGAACTGCCATCTAGCTCTGCACTTGATTCACCTTATGTTTTGAGTAAACTTGCGACACCTACTCCTGCTATTGATTCTGATATGTCGCATGTTATTGATGATGCCACTTTTGCTATGCATGATTCTTATGATGAAACTACTTCTATGTTTGATAATACTGTGCCATTAGGTGACTTTTCTTGATGAACAACTTGCTAGGGTTAGAGAGAACGAAATTATTGAAACTGATAATATTGATGAAAGTGATGATGAAGATTCTCCCCCTAGATATGAATTGCTTGATGTACCTGAGGGTTATGTTATGGATGAAGAAACTGCTAGAGATCTTTTTGCTTGCAAAGATAGATATGATCTTAAGAAACTATTAGCTAAGCTGAAAGAAAAATCTTTGAATGCTAGAATGAAATAGAACCATGCTTTTGCTACTTCACCTATTTGTATTTCTGATAAGGATTGTGATTTCTCTGTTGATCCTGAGTTAATTACTTTGGTTGAATCTGATCCTTTTTATGGCCATGAATCTGAAACTGTTGTGGCACATCTTACTAAATTAAATGATATATAGCCACCCTATTCACTCATGAGGAAAAAATTCGTTACTACTATACCATATACCCTATTCACTCACTTCATCAAGCAAACATTGACCGCGTCACAAGTCACGACCTGCGTTGGCATGGCCACACTGTTGCTTCTTCAAGCCGATGTCCATCACGCCGAACTGCTTCAACACCTCGGTTGACATGGCAGCTGCAACGTCTCCTTACCGACCTGATCTATCACCTCTACTAGACCAGGGCTTCGCCATCTCTTCATCAACCTACTCCGAAGCCTTCGACGTCACCAGCCGACCAGCTTCGTCACGTTAGCTGGACTGGGGGCTTTGCCCCGGCGAGCCAACCTTTGCCAGCATCACCATGTCGTTGCTTCATCGCCCATCAGGAAATGGGTGTGCAGATCAAGTCCCAATTTTGGGAGTAACCTTTCTTTAGATTGCTACAACAGATAAACTAGATGTTATTAATCCTAGTAATTTTTCCTTGCTTGGGTTTACTTTTTCCGAGGAATTATTACTCTAGTTTGTTCCATCATCTGTACACAGGTCTGTCAAGTGATGGCCGCATTAACGATGTTTGCGTGATGGTTCGGTCAGTTTCCCATCCGCAGTTCGGCGAACGCCTCATCGGGGACTCGGACCGCCCTATGAATACAGGCTTTTTCACGCCAGCGCCCTACACCAACATTGGCTTCGAAGCCAGGGCACATCTCTTTAAAAAAATATTTTGCGTAAATTAATTATGCGAGGTTTTTCTTCTATATTTATATTATTATTTTTTGGACTGCACTATTTTACATGTGTAGGTAATCGACTTCGACTACGTCATGCGGTCACTTCGGCAAGCCGACGTCGTCGTCCCAATCGGCTCGCGTGATCACCTTGTTGGTCGGATTGCCATACCGACATGTTCGGTTGCCTCGGGGACTTCGGCATCGCTGAGAAAGCTCTACCTCATCGAGTGTTCGGTACACGGGCCATATTTCTTTTATTACTCACTTTGCATAAATTATTAATTATGCAACGATTTTTTATTTTATTTTATTTTATTATTACTATTATCTCTGGCTTGCACTATTTTCTGTGCACAGGTAAATGATCTGGGTTGGGCAGCGATGTCACCTCGGCATACCGACGTACCACGTCACCTCGGTTGGACCGGGGCTTCGTCATCATATCATTAACCCACACCGTGTACTTCGGCGTCATACTGTCGGCTGCTCCGTCGCCTCATCTAGACTGGAGGTTCCACCCCCCCCCACAAACACACACACATTAGTCATGCTATGTCACCACTTCGGAGTGTCGAGCTCTTTGCTCCGCCGCCTCGGGACCGGCTTGGGGGCTGGGACCTCGTCCCGTCGTAAACTCGGGCCGCGCATCGACACCAAGCACATTAACCAGCTAAGTCGCTTCCATGTTCATTTTTTTTAATTCTTGTTCGGTTCTACCAAACATTATATTTATGCTAAAATATGTTTGTCAAAAACGAGGTTCGTTAAAAACCACTTTTCTTTGCCCGTGTTAACTGGGGATCCTAAATTTATATGAGCCATTTTATAATAAGTGTTCTTCTTCTAAGTCGTTGCAAGTCTTTTTCTACCACTCCTTTCTCGACTCGAGTGTCTGGTCAATAGCCGGATAGCATGTTTTCTCTCTAATGTCGCTCGAGTTTAGTTCGCCAAACTAGCTTAACAAGCAGTACTCCACCTTCGGGATAGGAGGTTGTAGCCGTAGGCTGACCCGCTTGAAGTCTTGAGATCGGATGTGTCATATTAATGCACGACAGAAGCACAAAAGTAAGACCAATTTTTGGATTGGCACCAAATGACTCGATTTAGTTCGGGCGTAAAGTTTTTACTGAAGTTTTTTGGTTTTCCAAGCCTATGGCACTTTTAAACTATTTGTGTGTTTCCAGCATAAGTCATGCAGTGCAACGCCGGACACCTTTAGAGATTCGCCAAAAACATTCTCGGATATTGCTATATATGCATTGGTTTCGAATTGTGTCTTCGGTCAATAATTGGGTTGCCCGGCTCCTGTGGTTGCCTCCTACGTTCCGCTTTGTTCAGCTAGGTGTGCAAAGGGAGAACCACTGCGATTATGCTTCCAGCTCGAATGGTTAAGCACCTCAGTGGAGAAAGCCGAAAACTGACTATCACAATGGGCGTAAACTAGTCAGCGATCCGATGACGGTGTCAAACTATAGATCGATACCGATTACCTCATGTTAAACGATGGGCCTTTCATAACATTGACCGAAGTGTTAATGGCTAGACTTCGGTCGGTGCCGAACACTAATCGGGGGCTCGTAGCTAGCTTCCCCAGTTTAAAGCTCTTATGAATAAGTGAAAATTATAAATCCCGCATATCTGATTGCCTCGTTTCTGCTAACACAACCGCCTTCGGGCACCAAGATGTCGGCTAAGGGTTGTTTTGTTATTGCGGAAACACCCTGCATAGCATCTACAAGGGGGTGGAAGCCGACGATGGGCCACTTTAAACTGGTAAACGGTCGCAACGGAGTCAAAATAAACATATCATCGGCGTTTGTATTTAATATACGAGGGCTGCCTTCCATAATCATCGTTATAAAGCCAAAAATATGCATCAATTTGACTTAAGATTTTGGCCAAGCTGGGTTGCCTGGCTCCTGTGCTTACCCCTATGTTCCCGATTGTTCGGCTAGGCGGTAAAGGGAGCACCTCTATGATTGTTACTACCGGGTCATCCGAGTTAGTACCTTAGACTGGGTGAAGCCGAAAGCTAGCGATCTTAAAGGATATAATTGGTCGGCAACGACGGAAGTGAAAATTTAGGTTCGCTAAAGAGCACATAGTTCGGGAACTTTCCCCAAACTAAATCCTCAATATTTTTCTCCCTCATTGATTGGAGGTGAGGTTTCATGATCATGGTCGGCATGACAACCCAAAGAAAGGAACCAATAGCGGGACTATTTTCTTTGGAAGATGTTTCTTACATTAAATAGTAATATGACATTCTCTCTGCATACCTTTGTTTATAAAACCATATGGCTGGATTGCCTTGTTTGTCGTAAATCTTTGCCCTCATAAAGGCTTTATAAAGTGGGATAGACACTCCCCGGCTTACTGGCCGAGGAGGTTGAGGACGATGGTCGGTCAACAAAGTTTTGTACAGTGTGGATCCAAGCATTAATGATGTAGTTTACTTGGATACATAGAATCATTCCACATAATTTGTGATTTTACTCCGAATATCGATCCTTAATTCGGCCACTCGTGCCCACATTAAGGCTCGGGGGCTACTGGGCTTCGGGCTTATCATTTACTAATATTAAATGGGCACATCGATCCCCTGATCTGGTGTTGCCACCCAACCAGTGTCTCGGGGGCTACTGCATTGCCTATTCAATATAGAAAATTCAAAATGCTTAGTGTTCAGCTTGACCGAACTATGGGCAAATGCATCTTCGGATAACAATAGGAACTATCTAGGACCTATCCGGCGTCAAGCTAATATATTACGACGACTTCTCAATACCCTCTCTCAAGGGCCCGTCTGCCAATCACTATCTCCTCTAATGTGCATCTCGGGTTTTAGGCCGACACACACACCTTGAGGGCTACTGGCTATATAACTCGTCAGTAAATAAATTGCATCAATCGGAAATAAAATCCGCAAACAATCAGCCCAAGCCCGAGTTGGTGCATCACCTCGGAAGCAGTCCGGCATAAAGCTCGAATGCAGGTGGCTGGCTCTATAGAGGGCATTTCCGGCATTAAGCTCAGCTAAACTTCTTCGACTTTTTTGAGCCAAGGTGATCTATGACACCTCGGATATAGTCCGGCATTGGAGCTCATATACTTTCGGCATTGGAGCTCGGAAGCAGACCGACGTTGGAGCTCGGCTGCAAAAAGACACCTTGGATGACCCACATATCAAATTATCAAAGTACCAAACGCGAAATCATATGAACGTGATGAAAACTAGCTTGACGATAATTCCCATGTGTCCTCGGGAGCGCTTTCCTTTATATAAGAGTTTGTCTAGGCTTGTCCTTTGCTACAAAAAGGATTGAGCCATCTTGCTGCACCTTATTTACTTTTATCACTTGCTACCCGTTACAAATTACCTTATCACAAAACTATCTGTTGCCGATAATTTCAGTGCCTGCAGAGAATACCTTGCTAAAAACTGCTTATCATTTCCTTCTGTTCCTCGTTGGGTTCGACACTCTTACTTATCGAAAAAGGCTACGATAGATCCCCTACACTTGTGGGTCATCAGTTGGGTAAAATCTCGTGTCCATGTTACGATCACTCCAAGACGCCTAGCTTAGGACCCCTACTACGAGATATGCCGGATATATAATTGACAGGGGGCGCGCCCTCCACCCTTGTGGCCACCTCGAGGCTCCTCTGACTTGTACTCCAAGTCTCTTGGGTATCTTCTGGTCCAAGAAAAATCATGGAAAAGTTTTATTCCATTTGGACTCCGTTTGGTATTCCTTTTCTGCGAAACTCTAAAACAAAGAAAAAAAACAAAAACTGGCACTCGCACTGGGCTCTAGGTTAATAGGTTAGTCTCAAAAATCATATAAAATAGCATATTATGCATATAAAACATCCAAAACAGATAATATAATAGCATGGAACAATCAAAAAATATAGATACATTGGAGACGTATCATTAACTCAAGCAATATGATGAAAACCCCATCTTGTTATCGTCGATGGCAACAATACAATACGTGTCAGTTCCCCTTCTATCACTAGGATCGAGCACCGCAAGATTGAACCCAAAGCAAAGCACTTCTCCCATTGCAATAAAAACCAATCTAGTTGGCCAAACCAAATCGATAGTTCGAAGAGACTGGCAAAGATATCAAATCATGCATATAAGAATTCAGAGGAGATTCGAATAATATTCATAAATAAGCTGATCATAAATCCACAATTCATCGGACCTCGTCAAACACACCGCAAAAAAGTATTACATCGAATAGATCTCCAAGAACATTGAGGAGAACATGGTATTGAGAATCAAAGAGAGAGGAGAAGCCATCTAGCTACTAGCTATGGACCCGTAGGTCTGTGGTAAACTACTCACGCTTCATCGGAGAGGCAATGGTGTTGATGTAGAAGCCCTTCGTGATCGAATCCCCCTCCGGATCAATGCCGGAAAAGGTCCCTAGATGGGATCTCATGGGTACAGAAGGTTGCGGCGGTGGAAAAGTGGTTTTGTGGCTCCCCTAGAAGGTTTTGGGGTGTTTGAGAATATATAGGTGGAAGAAATAGGTCGGTGGAGTCATGAGGGGACCACAAGGGTGGGGGCGCGCCCTACCCCCTGGACGCGCCCTCCGTCGTTGTGGCTGCCTCGTGGCTCCCCTGACATGCACTCCAAGTCCTCTTGATGCCTTCTGGTCCAAGAAAAATCATCGCGAAAGTTTCATTCCGTTTGGTATTCCTTTTCTACAAAACTCTAAAACAAGGAAAAAGCAGAAACTGTCACTGGGCTCTAGGTTGATAGGTTAGTCCCAAAAATCATATAAAATAGCATATTAATGCATATAAAACATCCAAAACAGATAATATAATAGCATGGAACAATAAAAAATTATAGATACGTTGGAGACGTATCAGTGTTCCAGGTGGCGTGAGTTGTGAAACTATTCCACATTGTTTTAAATGAAGGCCAAACTCATAACTCAAATATTCGCCTCCGCGATCAGATCATAGAAACTTTATTTTCTTGTTACGATGATTCTCCACTTCACTCTGAAATTCTTTGAACTTTTCAAATGTTTCAGACTTGTGTTTCATTAAGTAGATATACCCATGTCTGCTCAAATCATCTGTGAAGGTCAAAAAATAACGATACCCGTCGCGAGCCTCAACACTCATCGGACCGCATACATCGGTATGTATTATTTCCAATAAGTCAGTGGCTTGCTCCATTGTTCCGGAGAACAGAGTTTTAGTCATCTTGCCCATGAGGCATGGTTCGCAAGCATCAAATGATTCATAATCAGGTGATTCAAAAGTCCATCCGCATGGAGTTTCATCATGCGCCTTACACCAATATGACCTAAACGGCAGTGCCACAAATATGTTGCACTATCATTATCAACTTTGCGTCTTTTGGCATCAATATTATGAATATGTGTATCACCATGATTGAGATTCAACAAAAATAGACCACTCTTCAAGGGTGCATGACCATAAAAGATATTACTCATATAAATAGAACAACCATTATTCTCTGATTTAAATGAATATCTGTCTCGCATCAAACAAGATCCAGATATAATGTTCATGCTCAACGCTGGCACCAAGTAACAATTATTTAGGTCTAAAACTAATCCCGAAGGTGGATGTAGAGGTAGCGTGCCGGCGACGATCACATAGACCTTGGAACCATTCCCAACGCGCATCGTCACCTCGTCCTTAGCCAATCTTCATTTAATCCGTAACCCCTGTTTCGAGTTAGAAATATGGGCAACCGAACCGGTATCAAATACCCAAGAACTACTATGAGCATTTGTAAGGTACACATCATTAACATGTATATCAAATATACCTTTGTTCACTTTGCCATCCTTCTTATCCGCCAAATACTTGGGGCAATTCCGCTTCCAGTGCCCAACCCCTTTGTAGTAGAAGCACTCAGTTTTAGGCTTAGGTCCAGAATTGGGCTTCTTCCCGGGAGTGGCAACTTGCATACCATTCTTCTTGACGTTCCCCTTCTTTCCTTTGTCCTTTTTCTTGAAACTAGTGGTCTTGTTAACCATCAACACTTGATGCTCCTTCTTGATTTCTACCTCCGCAGCTTTGAGCATAGCGAAGAGATCGGGAATTTTCTTATCCATGCCTTGCATATTATAGTTCATCACGAAGCCTTTGTAGCTTGGTGGTAGTGATTGAAGAACTCTGTCAATAACACTATCATCTGGAAGATTAACTCCCAGCTGAGTCAAGTGGTTATGAAATCCAAACATTCTCAGTATGTGTTCACTGACAGAACTATTCTCCTCCATCTTGCAGCTATAGAACTTGTTGGAGACTTCATATCACTCAACTCGGGCATTTGCTTGAAATATTAACTTCAACTCCTGGAACATCTCATATGGTCCATGACGTTCAAAACGTCTTTGAAGTCCTGATTCTAAGCCGTAAAGCATGGCACACTGAACTATCGAGTAGTCATCAGATCGAGCTTGCCAGACGTTCATAACATCAGCATCTACTCCTGCAGCAGGCCTTTCACCTAGCGGTGCATCAAGAACATAATTCTTCTATGCAACAATGGGGATAATCCTCAAGTTACGGACCCAGTCCGTGTAGTTGCTACCATCATCTTTCAACTTAGCTTTCTCTAGGAACACATTAAAATTCAAGGGTGAAGGAAATATGCCCTAGATGCAATAATAAAGTTGTTATTTATATTTCCTTATATCATGATAAATGTTTATTATTCATGCTAGAATTGTATTAACCGGAAACTTAGTACATGTGCGAATACATAGACAAAACTTAGTATCCCTAGTATGCCTCTACTTGACTAGCTCGTTAATCAAAGATGGTTAAGTTTCCTAACCATAGACATGTGTTGTCATTTGATGAACGGGATCACATCATTAGAGAATGATGTGATGGACAAGACCCATCCGTTAGCTTAGCATAATGATCATTTAGTTTTATTGCTATTGTTTTCTTCATGACTTATACATGTTCCTCTGACGATGAGATTATGCTACTCCTGAATACCGGGGGAACACCTTGTGTGCTATCAAACATCACAATGTAATTGGGTGATTATAAAGATGCTCTACAGGTGTCTCCGATGGTGTTTGTTGAGTTGGCATAGATCGAGATTAGGATTTATCACTCCGTGTACCGGAGAGGTATCTCTGGGCCCTCTCGGTAATGCACATAACTATGAGCCTTGCAAGCAATGTGACTAATGAGTTAATCACGGGATGATGCATTACGGAACGAGTAAAGAGACTTGCCGGTAACGAGATTTAACTAGGTATGATGATACCGACGATCGAATCTCGGGCAAGTAACATACCGATGACAAAGGGAACAACATATGTTGTTATGTGGTTTGACCGATAAATATCATCGTAGAATATGTAGGAACCAATATGAGCATCCAAGTTCCACTATTGCTTATTGACTGGAAATGTGTCTCGGTCATGTCTACATAGTTCTCGAACCCGTAGGGTCCGCACGCTTAACGTTCGATGATGATTTGTATTATGAGTTATGTGATTTGATGACCGAAGTTTGTTCGGAGTCCCGAATGAGATCACGGACATGACAAGGAGTCTTGAAATGGTAAATAGGTAAAGATTCATATATTGGAAGGTTGTATTTGGACATCAGAATGGTTCCGAGTGGTTCGGGCATTTTTTCCGAAGAACCGGGAGGTTACCGGAACCCCCCGGGAGAGGTATTGGGCCTATTGGGACCTATTGGAGGAGAGGAGAAATACCACGTGAGAGGGGCGCCCCCCTGCCCAAACCGAATTGGACTAGGGGAGGGGGCCGGCCCCCCTCTTTCCTTCTCCCCTCTTCCTCCTTCCCTCCTTCTCCTAGTTGGAATAGGAAAAGGGGGCCGAATCCTACTGGGACTGGGAGTCCAAGTAGGACTCCCCCCTTGGCGCGCCCCCCCTTGGGCCGGCCTCCTCTTTCCCCTCCTTTATATACGTGGGAGGGGGCACACCAAGTCTTCTCTTAGCCATCTGCGGTGCCCCCCTCCACAGTTACACACCTCGGTCATATCGTCGTAGTGCTTAGGATGAAGCCCAGCGCCGGTAACTTAATCATCACCATCGCCATGCAGTCGTGCTGACGAAACTCTCCATCATCCTCAACTGGATCAAGAGCTCGAGGGATGTCATCGTGTTGAACGTGTGCTGAACACAGAGGTGCCATATGTTCGGTGCTAGCATTGGTTGAATCGTGAAGACATTCAACTACATCAACCGCGTTACTAAACACTTCCGCTTTCGGTCTACGAGGGTACGTGGACACACTCTCCCCTCTCGTTGCTATGAATCTCCTAGATAGATCTTGCGTGATAGTAGGAATTTTTTTGAAATATTGCGTTCCCCAACAATGGCATCCGAGCTAGGTATATGCGTAGATGTTATATGCACGAGTAGAACACAACGGGTTGTGGGTGATAATAGTCATACTGCTTACCACCAATGTCTTACTTTGATTCGGCAGTATTGTTGGATGAAGCAGCCCGGACCGACATTACATGACCGCGTTCATGAGACTGGTTCTACCGACGTGCTTCGCACACAGGTGGCTGGCGGGTGTCTGTTTCTCCAACTTTAGTTGAATCGAGTTTGACTATGGCCGGTCCTTGTTGAAGGTTAAAACAGCACACTTGACGAAAAATCATTGTGGTTTTTGATGCGTAAGTAAGAATGGTTCTTGCTAGAAGCTCGTAGCAGCCATGTAAAACTTGCAACAACAAAGTAGAGGACGTCTAACTTGTTTTTGCAGGGCATGTTGTGATGTGATATGGTCAAGACGTGATGAGATATAAATTGTTGTATGAGATGATCATGTTTTGTAGAAGTAATTGGCAACTGTCAGGAGCCATATGGTTGTCATTTTATTGTATGAAATGCAATCGCCATGTAATTGCTTTACTTTATCACTAAGCGGTAGCGATAGTCGTGGAAGTGTTGGGGAACGTAGTAATTTCAAAATTTTCCTACACACACGCAAGATCATGGTGATGCATAGCAACGAGAGGGGAGAGTGTTGTCTACGTACCCTCGTAGACCGGAAGCGGAAGCGTTAGCGCAACACGGTTGATGTAGTCATACATCTTCACGGCCCGACCGATCAAGCACCGAAACTACGGCACCTCCGAGTTCTAGCACACGTTCAGCTCGATGACGATCCCCGGACTCCGATCCAGCAAAGTGTCAGGGAAGAGTTCCGTCAGCACGACGGCGTGGTGACGATCTTGATGTTCTACCATCGCAGGGCTTCGCCTAAGCACCGCTACAATATTATCGAGGATTATGGTGGAAGGGGGCACCGCACACGGCTAAGAGAACGATCACGAAGATCAACTTGTGTGTCTAGAGGTGCCCCCTACCCCCGTATATAAAGGAGCAAGGGGGAGAGGCCGGCCGGCCCTTGGGGCGCGCCAAGGAAGGAGGAGTCCTCCTCCTAGTAGGAGTAGGACTCCCCTTTCCTAGTCCAACTAGGAAGAGAGAAGGGGGAAGGAAAGAGAGGGAGAGGGAGAGGGAAAGAGGGGCCGCGCCCCCCTCCCCTAGTCCAATTCGGACTCCCTATGGGAGGGGGCGCGCCACCTCCTGGGCTGCTGCCCTCTCTCTCCCCTCAGGCCCATTAAGGCCCAATACTTCCCCGGGGGGTTCCGGTAACCCTTCCAGCACTCCGGTTTTCTCCGAAATCACCCGAAACACTTCCGGTGTCCGAATATAGCCGTCCAATATATCGATCTTTATGTCTCGACCATTTCGAGACTCCTCGTCATGTCCGTGATCATATCCGGGACTCAGAACAACCTTCGGTACATCAAAATATATAAACTCATAATGAAACTGTCATCGTAACGTTAAGCGTGCGGACCCTACGGGTTCGAGAACAATGTAGACATGACCGAGACACGTCTCCGGTCAATAACCAATAGCGGAACCTGGATGCTCATATTGGCTCCTACATATTCTACGAAGATCTTTATCGGTCAGACTGCATAACAACATACGTTGTTCCCTTTGTCATCGGTATGTTACTTGCCCGAGATTCGATCGTCGGTATCTCAATACCTAGTTCAATCTCGTTACCAGCAAGTCTCTTTACTCGTTCTGTAATACATCATCCTGCAACTAACACATTAGTTGCAATGCTTGCAGGGCTTAAGTGATGTGCATTACCGAGAGGGCCCAGAGATACCTCTCCAACAATCGGAGTGACAAATCCTAATCTCGAAATACGCCAACCCAACAAGTACGTTCGGAGACACCTATAGAGCACCTTTATAATCACCCAGTTACGTTGTGACGTTTGGTGGCACACAAAGTGTTCCTCCGGTAAACGGGAGTTGCATAATCTCATAGTCATAGGAACATGTATAAGTCATGAAGAAAGCAATAGCAACAAACTAAACGATCAAGTGCTACACTAACGGAATGGGTCAAGTCAATCACATCATTCTCCTAATGATGTGATCCCGTTAATCAAATGACAACTCATGTCTATGGTTAAGAAACATAACCATCTTTGATCAACGAGCTAGTCAAGTAGAGGCATACTAGTGACACTCTGTTTGTCTATGTATTCACACATGTATTATGTTTCCGGTTAATACAATTCTAGCATGAATAATAAAAATTTATCATGATATAAGGAAATAAATAATAACTTTATTATTGCCTCTAGGGCATATTTCCTTCAGTGTCCCACTTGCACTAGAGTCAATAATCTAGTTCACATCGCCATGTGATTTAGCACCAATAGTTCACATCACCATGTGATTAACACCCATAGTTCACATCGTCATGTGACGAACACCCTAAGGGTTTACTAGAGTCAATAATCTAGTTCACATCGCTATGTGATTAACACCCAAAGAGTACTAAGGTGTGATCATGTTTTGCTTGTGAGAGAAGTTTAGTCAACGGGTCTGCCACATTCAGATCCCTAAGTATTTTGCAAATTTCTATGTCAACAATGCTCTGCACGGAGCTATTCTAGCTAATTGCTCCCACTTTCAATATGTATCCAGATTGAGATTTAGAGTCATCTGGACCAGTATCAAAATTTGCATCGACGTAACCCTTTACAACGAACCTTTTTGTCACCTCCATAATCGAGAAACATATCCTTATTTCACTAAGGATAATATGACCGCTGTCCAGTGATCTACTCCTAGATCACTATTGTACCCCCTTGCCAAAAAACAGTGTAGGGTATACAATAGATCTGGTACACAGCATGGCATATTTAATAGAACCTATGGCCAAGGCATAGGGAATGACTTTCATTCTCTCTCTATCTTCTACCGTGGTCGGGTTTTGAGTCTTACTCAACTTCACACCTTGTAACACAGGCAAGAACTCTTTCTTTGACTGTTCCATTTTGAACTACTTCAAAATCTTGTCAAGGTATGTACTCATTGAAAAACTTATCAAGCGTCTTGCTCTATGTCTATTGATCTTGATGCTCAATATGTAAGCAGCTTCACTGAGGTCTTTCTTTGAAAAACTCCTTTCAAACACTCCTTTATGCTTTGCAGAATAATTCTACATTATCTCTGTTCAACAATATGTTATTCACATATACTTATCAGAAATGTTGTAGTGCTCCCACTCACTTTCTTGTAAATACAGGCTTCACTGCAAGTCTGTATAAAACTATATGCTTTGATCAACTTATCAAAGCGTATATTCCAACTCCGAGATGCTTGCACCAGTCCGAAGATGGATCGCTGGAGCTTGCATATTTTGTTAGCACCTTTAGGATTGACAAAACTTTCTTGTTGCATCATATACAACTCTTCTTTAATAAATCTAATAAGGAATGCAGTTTTGTTTATCCACTTGCCAGATTTCATAAAATGCGGCAATTGCTAACATGATTCGGACAGACTTAAGCATAGATACGAGTGAGAAACTCTCATCGTAGTCAACACCTTGAACTTGTCGAAAACCTTTTTGCGACAATTCTAGCTTTTGTAGATAGTGACACTACTATCAGCGTCCGTCTTCCTCTTGAAGATCCATTTAATATCAATGGCTCGCCGATCAATGGGCAAGTCAATCAAAGTCCATACTTTGTTCTCATACATGGATCTCATCTCAGATTTCATGGCCTCAAGCCATTTCGTGGAATCTGGGCTCATCATCGCTTCCTCATAGTTCGTAGGCTCGTCATGGTCAAGTAACATGACCCCCAGAACAGGATTACCGTACCACTCTGGTGCGGATCTCACTTTGGTTTACCTACGAGGTTCGGTAATAACTTGATCTGAAGTTACATGATCATCATCATTAGCTTCCTCACTAATTGGTGTAGTAATCACAGGAACAGATTTCTATGATGAACTACTTTCCAATAAGGGAGCAGGTACAGTTACCTCATCAAGTTCTACTTTCCTCCCACTCACTTTTTTCGAGAGAAACTCCTTTTCTAGAAAGGATCCATTCAAAGCAACGAATATATTGCCTTCGGATCTGTGATAGAAGGTGTACCCAACATTTTCTTTTGGGTATCCTATGAAGACGCACTTCTCCGATTTGGGTTAGAGCTTATCAGGTTGAAACTTTTTCACATAAGCATTGCAACCTCAAACTTTAAGAAACGACAGCTTAGGTTTCTTGCCAAACCATAGTTCATACGGTGTCGTCTCAACGGATTTAGATGGTGCCCTATTTAACGTGAATGCAGCTATCTCTAATGCATAACCCCAAAATGATAGTGGTAGATCGGTAAGAGACATCATAGATCGCACCATATGTAATAAAGTACGGTTATGACGTTCGGACACACCATTATGCTGTGGTGTTCTAGGTGGCGTGAGTAGTGAAACTATTTCACATTGTTTTTAACTGAAGGCCAAACTCGTAACTCAAATATTTTACTTCTGCGATCATATCGTAGAAACTTTTATTTTTGTTACGATGATTCTCCACTTCACTCTGAAATTCTTTGAACTTTTCAAATGTTTCAGACTTGTGTTTCATCAAGTAGATATACTCATATCTGCTCAAATCATCTGTGAAGATCAGAAAATAATGATACCTGCCGCGAGCTTCAATATTCATCGGACCACATACATCAGTATGCATGATTTCCAACAAATCTGTTGCTTGCTGCATTCTTCCGGAGAACGGAGTCTTAGTCATCTTGCCCATGAGGCATGGTACGCAAGCATCAACTAATTCATAATCAAGTGATTCCAAAAGTCCATCAGCATGGAGTTTCTTCATGCGCTTTACACCAATATGACCTAAACGGCAGTGCCACAAATAAGTTGCACTATCATTATTAACTTTGCATCTTTTGGTTTTAATATTATGAATATGTGTATCACTACGATCGAGATCCAACGAACTATTTTCATTGGGTGTGTAACCATATATGGAAACAGAATAACAATTTATTCTCTTACTTAAATGAATAACCGTATTGCAATAAACATGATCAAATCATATTCATGCTCAATGCAAACACCAAATAACACTTATTTAGGTTTAACACTAATCCCGAAAGTATAGGGAGTGTGCGATGATGATCATATCAATCTTGGAACCACGTTCAACACACATCGTCACTTCACCCTTAACTAGTCTCTGTTCATTCTGCAACTCCCGTTTCGAGTTATTACTCTTAGCAACTGAACCAGTATCAAATACCGAGGGGTTGCTACGAACACTAGTAAAATACACATCAATAATCTGTATATCAAATATACCTTTGTTCACTTTGCCATCCTTCTTATCTGCCAAATACTTGGGGCAGTTCTGCTTCTAGTGACCAGTCCCTTTGCAGTAGAAGCACTTAGTCTCAGGCTTAGGATCAGACTTGGGCTTCTTCACTTGAGCAGCAACTTGCTTGCCGTTCTTCTTGAAGTTCCCCTTCTTCCCTTTGCCCTTTTATTGAAACTAGTGGCCTTGTCTACCATCAACACTTGATATTTTTCTTGATTTCTACCTTTGTCGATTTCAGCATTACGAAGAGCTTGGGAATCGTTTCCGTTATCCCTTGCATATCATAGTTCATCACGAAGTTCTACTAACTTGGTGATGGTGACTAGAGAATTCTGTCAATCACTATTTTATCTGGAAGATTAACTCCCACTTGATTCAAGCGATTGTAGTACCCAGACAATCTAAGTACATGCTCACTGCTTGAGCTATTCTCCTCCATCTTTTAGCTATAGAACTTGTTGGATACTTCATATCTCTCAACTCGGGTATTTACTTGAAATATTAACTTCAACTCCTGGAACATCTCATATGGTCCATGACGTTCAAAACGTCTTTGAACTCCCGATTCTGAGCTGTTAAGCATGGTGCACTAAACTATCAAGTAGTCATCATATTGAGCTAGCCAAACGTTCATAACGTCTGCATCTGCTCCTGCAATAGGTCAGTCACCTAGCGGTGCATCAAGGACATAATTCTTCTGTGCAGCAATGAGGATAAACCTCAGATCACGGATCCAATCTGCATCATTGCTACTAACATTTTTCAACTTAGTTTTCTCTAGGAACATATAAAAATTAAACGGGGAGCAACATCGCGAGCTATTGATCTACAACATAGATATGCTAATACTACCAGGACTAAGTTCGTGATAAATTAAAGTTCAATTAATCATATTACTTAAGAACTCCCACTTAGATAAACATCCCTCTAATCATCTAAGTGATCACGTGATCCAAATCAACTAAACCATAACCGATCATCACGTGAAATGGAGTAGCTTTCAATGGTGAACATCATTATGTTGATCATATCTACCATATGATTCACACTCGACCTTTCGGTCTCAGTGTTCCGAGGCCATATCTGCATATGCTAGGCTTGTCAAGTTTAACCTGAGTATTCTGCGTGTGTAAAACTGGCTTGCACCCGTTGTAGATGGACGTAGAGCTTATCACACCCGGTCATCACATGGTGTCTGGGCACGACGAACTTTGGCAATGGTGCATACTCAGGGAGAACACTTATACCTTCAAATTTTAGTAAGGGATCATTTTATAAAGCTACCGTCGAACTAAGCAAAATAAGATGCATAAAAGATAAACATCATATGCAATCATAATATGTGACATGATATGGCCATCATCATCTTGTGCTTGTGATCTCCATCTCCGAAGTACTGTCATGATCTCCATCGTCACCGACATGACACCATGATCTCCATCATCTTGATCTATATCAATGTGTCGTCACATGGTCGTCTCGCCAACTATTGCTCTTGCAACTATTGCTATCGCATAGCGATAAAGTAAAGCAATTATTTGGCGCTTGCATCTTATGCAATAAAGAGACAACCATAAAGCTTCTGCCAGTTGTCGATAACTTCAACAAATCATGATCATCTTATACAACAACTTATATCTCATCACGTCTTGACCATATCACATCACAACATGCCCTGCAAAAACAAGTTAGACGTCCTCTACTTTGTTGTTGCAAGTTTTACGTGGCTGCTACGGGCTTAAGCAAGAACCAATCTTTCCTACGCATCAAAACCACAACGATAGTTTGTCAAGTTGGTGTTGTTTTAACCTTCGCAAGGACCGGGCGTAGCCACACTCGGTTCAACTAAAGTTGGAGAAACTGACACCCGCCAGCCACCTGTGTGCAAAGCACGTCGGTAGATCCAGTCTCGCGTAAGCGTACGCGTAATGTCGGTCCGGGCCGCTTCATCCAACAATACCGCCGAACCAAAGTATGACATGCTGGTAAGCAGTATGACTTATATCACCCACAACTCACTTGTGTTCTACTCGTGCATATAACATCAACACATAAAACCTAGGCTCGGATGCCACTGTTGGGGAACGTAGTAATTTCAAAATTTTCCTACGCACACGCAAGATCATGGTGATGCATAGCAACGAGAGGGGAGAGTGTTGTCTACGTACCCTCATAGACCAGAAGCGGAAGCGTTAGCACAACGCGGTTGATGTAGTCGTACGTATTCATGGCCCGACCGATCAAGCACCGAAACTACGGCACCTCCGAGTTCTAGCACACGTTCAGCTCGATGACGATCCCCGAACTCCAATCCAGCAAAGTGTCGGGGAAGAGTTCCGTCAGCACAACGGCGTGGTGATGATCTTGATGTTCTACCATCGCAGGGCTTCGCCTAAGCACCGCTACAATATTATCGAGGATTATGGTGGAAGGGGGCACCGCACACGGCTAAGAGAACGATCACGAAGATCAACTTGTGTGTCTAGAGGTGCCCCCCTGCCCCCGTATATAAACGAGCAAGGGGGAGAGGCCGGCCGGCCCTTGGGGCGCGCCAAGGAGGGGGGAGTCCTCCTCCTAGTAGGAGTAGGACTCCCCTTTCCTAGTCCAACTAGGAAGAGAGAAGGGGGGAGGAAAGAGAGGGAGAGGGAAAGAGGGGCCGCGCCCCTCCCCTAGTCCAATTCGGACTCCCTATGGGAGGGGGCGCGCCACCTCCTGGGCTGCTGCCCTCTCTCTCCCCTCAGGCCCATTAAGGCCCAATACTTCCCCGGGGGGTTCCGGTAACCCTTCCAGCACTCCGGTTTTCTCTAAAATCACCCGAAACACTTCCGGTGTCCGAATATAGCCGTCCAATATATCGATCTTTATGTCTCGACCATTTTGAGACTCCTCGTCATGTCCGTGATCATATCCGGGACTCCGAACAACCTTCGGTACATCAAAATATATAAACTCATAATGAAACTGTCATCGTAATGTTAAGCGTGCGGACCCTACGGGTTCAAGAACAATGTAGACATGACCGAGACACGTCTCTGGTCAATAACCAATAGCGGAACCTGGATGCTCATATTGGCTCCTACATATTCTACGAAGATCTTATCGGTCAGACCGCATAACAACATACATTGTTCCCTTTGTCATCGGTATGTTACTTGCCCGAGATTCGATCATCGGTATCTCAATACCTAGTTCAATCTCGTTACCGGTAAGTCTCTTTACTCATTCTGTAATACATCATCCTGCAACTAATTCATTAGTTGCAATGCTTGCAAGGCTTAAGTGATGTGCATTACCGAGAGGGCCCAGAGATACCTCTCTGACAATCGGAGTGACAAATCCTAATCTCGAAATACGCCAACCCAACAAGTACCTTTGGAGACACCTGTAGAGCACCTTTATAATCACCCAGTTACGTTGTGACGTTTGGTGGCACACAAAGTGTTCCTCCGGTAAACGGGAGTTGCATAATCTCATAGTCATAGGAACATGTATAAGTCATGAAGAAAGCAATAGCAACAAACTAAACGATCAAGTGCTATGCTAACGGAATGGGTCAAGTCAATCACATCATTCTCCTAATGATGTGATCTCGTTAATCAAATGACAACTCATGTCTATGGTTAGGAAACATAACCATCTTTGATCAACGAGCTAGTCAAGTAGAGGCATACTAGTGACACTCTGTTTGTCTATGTATTCACACATGTATTATGTTTCCGGTTAATACAATTCTAGCATGAATAATAAACATTTATAATGACATAAGGAAATAAATAATAACTTTATTATTGCCTCTAGGGCGTATTTCCTTCAGGAAGCAATAGTTGGCGAGACGACAACGATGCTATGATGGAGATCAAGGTGTCAAGCCGGTGACGATGGAGATCATGATGGTGCTTTGGAGATGGAGATCAAAGGAACAAGATGATGATGGCCATATCATGTCACATATTTTGATTGCATGTGTTTATCCTTTATGCATCTTATTTTGCTTAGTACGGCGGTAGCATTATAAGATGATCCCCCACTAAATTTCAAGGTATAAGTGTTCTCCCTGGGTATGCATCGTTGCTACAGTTCGTTGTGTCGAGACACCACATGATGATCGGGTGTGATAAGCTCTATGTTCACATACAATGGGTGCAAGCAGTTTTGCACACGCAGAATACTCGGGTTAAACTTGACGAGCCTAGCATATGCAAATATGGCCTCGAAACACTGAGACCGAAAGGTCGAACGTGAATCATATAGTAGATATGATCAACATAGTGATGTTCACCATTTAAAACTACTCCATCTCACGTGATGATCGGACATGGTTTAGTTGATTTGGATCACGTGATCATTTAGATGACTAGAGGGATGTCTATCTAAGTGGGAGTTCTTAAATAATATGATTAATTGAACTTTAATTTATCATGAACTTAGTACCTGATAGTATTTACATGTCTATGTTGTTGTATATCAATGGCATGTGCTACCGTTCCCTTGAATTTTAATACGTTCCTAGAGAAAGCTAAGTTGAAACATGATGGTAGCAACTACACGGACTGGGTCTGTAACTTTAGGATTATCTTCATTGCTGCACAGAAGAATTACGTCCTGGAAGCACCGCTAGGTGCAAGACCCGCTGTTGGAGCAACTCCAGACGTTATGAACGTCTGGTAGAGCAAAGCTGATGACTACTCGATAGTTTAGTGTGCCATGCTTTACGGCTTAGAATCGGGACTTCAACGATGTTTTGAACGTCATGGAGCATATGAGATGTTCTAGGAGTTGAAGTTAATATTTCAAGCAAATGCCTGAATTGAGAGATATGAAGTCTCCAATAAGTTCTATAGTTGGAAAATGGAGGAGAATAGTTCTGTCAGTGAACATATACTCAGAATGTCTGGGTACCACAACCACTTGACTCAACTGGGAGTTAATCTTCCTGATGATAGTGTCATTGACAGAGTTCTTCAATCACTGCCACCAAGCTACAAAAGCTTCATGATGAACTATAATATGCAAGGGATGGATAAGACAATTCATGAGCTCTTCGCAATGCTAAAGACTGTGGAGGTAGAAATCAAGAAGGAGCATCAAGTGTTGATGGTTAACAAGACCACTAGTTTCAAGAAAAAGGGCAAAGGAAAGAAGGGGAACTTCAAGAAGAACGGCAAGCAAGTTTCTGCTCAAGTGAAGAAGCCCAAGTCTGGACCTAAGCCTAAGACTGAGTGCTTCTACTGCAAAGGGACTGGTCACTGGAAGCGGAACTGCCCCAAGTATTTGGCAGATAAGAAGGATGGCAAAGTGAAAGGTATATTTGATATACATGTTATTTATGTGTACCTTACTAATGCTCGTAGTAGCACCTGGGTATTTGATACTGGTTCTGTTGCTCATATTTGCAACTCAAAATAGGGGCTACAGATTAAACGAAGATTGGCTAAGGACGAGGTGATGGTGTGCGTGGGAAATGGTTCCAAAGTCGATGTGATCGCCGTCGGCACGCTACCTCTACATCTACCTTCGGGGTTAGTTTTACACCTGAATAATTGTTATTTGGTGCCGGCGTTAAGCATGAACATTATATTTGGATCTTGTTTGATGTGAGGCGGTTATTCATTTAAATTAGAGAATAATGGTTGTTCTATTTATATGAGTAATATCTTTTATGGTCATGCACCCTTGATGAGTGGTCTATTTTTTGAATCTCGATTGTAGTGATACACATATTCATAATATTGAAACCAAAAGATGCAAGGTTAATAATGATAGTGCAACTTATTTGTGGCACTGTCGTTTAGGTCATATTGGTGTAAAGTGCATGAAGAAACTCCATGCTGATGGGCTTTTGGAATTACTTGATTATGAATCACTTGATGCTTGCGAACCATGCCTCATGGGAAAGATGACTAAGACTCCGTTCTCCGGAACAATGGAGCGAGCAACTGACTTGTTGGAAATAATACATATTGATGTATGCGATCCAATGAGTGTTGAGGTTCGCGGCGGGTATCATTATTTTCTGACCTTCATGGACGATTTGAGAAGATATGGGTATATCTACTTGATGAAACATAAGTCTGAAACGTTTGAAAAGTTCAAAGACTTTCAGAGTGAAGTGGAAAATCATTGTAACAAGAAAATAAAATTTCTACGATCTGATCGTGGAGGTGAATATTTGAGTTATGAGTTTGGTCTTCATTTGAAACAATGTGGAATAGTTTCGCAACTCACGCCACCTGGAACACCACAGCATAATGGTGTGTCTGAACGTCGTAACCGCACTTTATTAGATATGGTGCGATCTATGATGCCTCTTACTGGTTTGCCGCTATCGTTTTGGGGTTATGCTTTAGAGACGGCTGCATTCACGTTAAATAGGGCACCATCTAAATCCGATGAGATGACACCATATGAAATGTGGTTTCGCAAGAAACCCAAGTTGTCGTTTCTTAAAGCTTGGGGCTGCGATGCTTATGTGAAAAGGCTTCAACCTGATACGCTCAAACCCAAATTGGAGAAATGTGTCTTCATTGGATACCCAAAGGAGATAGTTGGGTACACCTTCTATCACAGATCCAAAGGCAAGATATTCGTTGCTAAGAATGGATACTTTCTAGAGAAGGAGTTTCTCTCGAAAGAAGTGAGTGGGAGGAAAGTAGAACTTGATGAGGTAATTGTACCTTCTCCCAAATTGGAAAGTAGTTCATCACAGAAATTAGTTTCGGTGATTCCTACACCAATTAGCGAGGAAGCTAATGATGATGATCATGAAACTTCTAATCAAGTTACTATCGAACCTCGTAGGTCAACCAGAGTACGATCCGCACTAGAGTGGTATGGTAATCTTGTTCTGGAGGTCATGTTACTTGACCATGATGAACCTACGAACTATGAGGAAGCGATGATGAGCCCATATTCTGCGAAATGGCTTGAGGCCATGAAATCTGAGACGGGATCCATGTATGAGAACAAAGTGTGGACTTTGGTTGACTTGCCTGATGATCGGCAAGCCATAGAGAATAAATGGATCTTCAAGAAGAAGACTGACGCTGACGATAATGTTACTGTCTATAAAGCTCGACTTGTTGCGAAAGGTTTTCGACAAGTTCAAGGAGTTGACTACGATAAGACTTTCTCACCTGTAGCGATGCTTATGTCTGTCCGAATCATGTTAGCAATTGCCGCATTTTATGATTATGAAATTTGGCAAATGGATGTCAAAACTGCATTCCTTAATGGATATCTTAAAGAAGAGTTGTATATGATGCAACCAGAAGGTTTTCTCGATCCTAAAGGTGCTAACAAAGTTTGCAAGCTCCAGCGATTCATTTATGGACTGGTGCAAGCCTCTCGGAGTTGGAATATACACTTTGATAGTGTGATCAAAGCATATGGTTTTATACAGACTTTTGGAGAAGCATGTATTTACAATAAAGTGAGTGGGATCTCTGTAGCATTTCTAATATGATATGTGGATGACATATTGTTGATTGGAAATAATACATAATTTCTGGATAGCATAAAAGGGATACTTGAATAAGAATTTTTCAATGAAAGACCTCGGTGAAGCTGCTTATATATTGAACATCAAGATCTATAGAGATAGATCAAGACGTTTAATTGGACTTTCACAAAGCACATACCTTGATAAAGTTTTGAAGAATTTCAAAATGGACCAGTCAAAGAAAGGGTTCTTGCATGTGTTACAAGGTGCGAAGTTGAGTTAGACTCAATGCCCGACCACTGTAGAAGATAGAGAGAAAATGAAAGTCATTCCCTATTCCTCGGCCATAGGTTCTATCATGTATGCAATGTTGTGTACCAGACCTGATGTGTGCCTTGCTATAAGTTTAGCAGTAAGGTACCAAAGTAATCCAGGAGTGGATCACTGGACAGCGGTCAAGAACACCCTGAAATACCTGAAAAGGACTAAGGATATGTTTCTCGTTTATGGAGGTGACAAAGAGCTCGTCGTAAATGGTTATGTCGATGCAAGCTTTGACACTGATCCAGATGACTCTAAGTCACAAACCGGATACGTATTTATATTGAATGGTGGAGCTGTCAATTGGTGCAATTCCAAACAGAGCGTCGTGCCAGGATCTACGTGTAAAGCGGAGTACATAGCTGCTTTGGAAGCAGCAAATGAAGGAGTCTGGATGAAGGAGTTCATATCCGATCTAGGTGTAATACCTAGTGCATCGGGTCCAATGAAAATCTTTTGTGACAATACTGGAGCAATAGCCTTGGTGAAGGAATCCAGATTTCACAAGAGGACCAAACACATCAAGAGACGCTTCAATTCCATCGGCGATCAAGTCAAGGAGGGAGACATAGAGATTTGCAAAATACACACGGATCCGAATGTGCAGACCCATTGACTAAGCCTCTCTCACGAGCAAAACATGATCAGCACCAAGACTCCATGGGTGTTAGAATCATTACTATGTAATCTAGATTATTGACTCTAGTGCAACTGGGAGAATGAAGGAAATATGCCCTAAAGGCAATAATAAAGTTGTTATTTATATTTCCTTATATCATGATAAATGTTTATTATTCATGCTAGAATTCTATTAACCGAAAACTTAGTACATGTGTGAATACATAGACAAAACTGAGTATCCCTGGTATGCCTCTACTTGACTAGCTCGTTAATCAAAGATGGTTAAGTTTCCTAACCATAGACATGTGTTGTCATTTGATGAATGGGATCACATCATTAGAGAATGATGTGATGGACAAGACCCATCCATTAGCATAGCATAATGGTCGTTTAGTTTTATTGCTATTGCTTTCTTCATGACTTATACATGTTCCTCTGACTATGAGATTATGCAACTCCCGAATACCGGAGGAACACCTTGTGTGCTATGAAACATCACAACGTAACTGGGTGATTATAAATATGCTCTACAGATGTCTCTGATGGTGTTTGTTGAGTTGGCATAGATCAAGATTAGGATTTGTCACTCCGTGTATCGGAGAGGTATCTCTCGACCCTCTCGATAATGCACATCACTATGAGCCCTGCAAGCAATGTGACTAATGAGTTAATCATGGGATGATGCATTATGGAACGAGTAAAGATACTTGCCGGTAACGAGATTGAACTAGGTCTGATGATACCGAGGATCGAATCTCAGGCAAGTAATATACCGATGACAAAGGGAACAATGTATGTTGTTATGCGGTTTGACCGATAAAGATATTCGTAGAATATGTAGGAACCGGTATGAGCATCCAGGTTCCGCTATTGGTTATTGACCGGAAATGTGTCTCGGTCATGTCTACATACTTCTCGAACCCGTAGGGTCCACACGCTTAATGTTTGATGACGATTTGTATTATGAGTTATGTGATTTGATGACCGAAGTTTGTTTGGAGTCCTGGATGAGATCACGGAGATGACGAGGAGTCTCGAAATGGTTGAGAGGTAAAGATTCATATATTGGAAGGTTGCATTTGGACATCGGAATGGTTCCGAGTGGTTCAGGCATTTTTCTGGAGAACCGTGAGGTTACAGGAACCCCCCGGGAGAGGTATTGGGCCTATTGTAGGAGATGAGAAAGGCCATGTGAGAGGGGCGCCCCACCATCTTGCCCAAAACGAATTGGACTAGGGGAGGGGGCCGGCCCCCCTCTTTCCTTCTCCCCTCTTCCTCCTTCCCTCCTTCTCCTAGTTGGAATAGGAAAAGGGGGGCCGAATCCTACTTGGACTGGGAGTCCAAGTAGGACTCCCCCTTGGCGCGCCCCCCTTGGGCTGGCCTCCTATTCCCCCTCCTTTATATATGTGGGAGGGGCACCCCAAAGGCACACCAAGTCTTCTCTTAGCCGTTTGCGGTGCCCCCCTCCACAGTTACACACCTCGGTCATATCATCGTAGTGCTTAGGACGAAGCCCTGCACCGGTAACTTAATCATCACCGTCGCCACGCCGTCGTGCTGACGGAACTCTCCATCGTCCTCAATTGGATCAAGAGCTCGAGGGACATCATCGTGTTGAACATGTGCTGAACACGGAGGTGCCGTACGTTCGGTGCTAGGATCGGTTGAATCGCGAGGACGTTCGACTACATCAACTGCGTTACTAAACGCTTCCGCTTTCGGTCTACGAGGGTACGTGGACACACTCTGCCCTCTCGTTGCTATGCATCGCCTAGATAGATCTTGCGTGATCGTAGGATTTTTTTGAAATACTGCGTTCCCCAACAAAGGGAACGGTAGCACGGGCCATTGATCTACAACGTAGATATGCAAAACTATCAGGACTAAGTTCATGATAAATTAACTTCAATTAATCATATTACTTAAGAACTCCCACTTAGATAGACATCCCTCGAGTCATCTAAATGATCATGTGATCCAAATTAACTAAACCATGTCCGATCATTACATGAGATGGAGTAGTTTTCAATGGTGAACATCTCTATGTTGATCATATCTACTATATGATTCACGTTCGACCATTCAGTCTCCAGTGTTCCGAGGCCATGTCTGTACATGCTAGGCTCGTCAAATTTAACCCGAGTATTCTGCATGTGCAAAACTTATGTGAATGTAGAGCTTATCACACCCGATCATCATGTGGTGTCTCAGCACGACGAACTGTCGCAATGGTGCATACTCAGGGAGAACACTTATACCTTGAAATTTTAGTAAGGGATCATCTTATAATGCTACTGCCGTACTAAGCAAAATTCACATGCAATCAAAATATGTGACATGATATGGCCATCATCATCTTGTGCCTTTGATCTCCATCTCCAAAGCACCGTCATGATCTCCATCGTCACCGGCTTGACACCTTGATCTCCATTGTAGTGTCTTGGTCGTCTCGCCAACTATTGCTTCTCCAACTATCGCTAACACATAGTGATAAAGTAAAGCAATTACATGGCATTTGCATTTCACACAATAAAGTGACAACCATAAGGCTCCTGACAGTTGCCGATAACTTCTACAAAACATGATCATCTCATACAATAACGTATATCACATCATGTCTTGACCATAACACATCACAACATGCCCTGCAAAAACAAGTTAGACGTCCTCTACTTTGGTGTTGCAAGTTTTATGTGGCTGCTACGGGCTTCTAGCAAGAACCGTTCTTACCTATGCATCAAAACCACAACAGTGATTTACCAAGTGTGTTGTTTTAACCTTCAACAAGGATCGGCCGAAGTCAAATTCGATTCAACTAAAGTTGGAGAAACAGACACCCGCCAGCCACCTTTATGCAAAACTAGTTGCATGTCTGTCGGTGGAACCGGTCTCATGAACGTGGTCATGTAAGGTTGGTCCAGGCCGCTTCATCCAACAATACCACCGAATCAAAATAAGACATTGGTGGTAAGCAGTATGACGATCACCGCCCACAACTCTTTGTGTTCTACTCGTGCATATCATCTACGCATAGACCTGGCTTGGATACCACTATTGGGAAACATAGAATGCAATCTCAAAAAAAATCCTATGCTCACGCAAGATCTATCTAGGAGATGAATAGCAATGAGAGGGGGAGAGTGTGTCCACGTACCCTCATAGACCAAAAGCGGAAGCGTTTGACAACGCGGTTGATGTAGTCGAACTTCTTCTCATTCCGACCGATCAAGCACCGAACATACGGCACCTCCGAGTTCTGCACACATTCAGCTCGATGATGTTCCTCGAACTCTTGATCCAGCAAAAGTGTTGAGGGAGTGTTCCGTCAGCATGACGGCGTGGCAACGGTGATGGTGAAGTAATCCCTGCAGGGCTTCGCCTAAGCACTACATGAATATGACCGGAGGCGTAAACTGTGGAGGGGGCGCCACACACGGCTAGGAATCAATGTTGTGTGTTCTAGCGGTCCCCCCACATATATATAGGTGGGAGAGGGAGAGGGGCTGCAAGGGGCACCCCAAGTAGGAGTAATCCTACTTGGGCGCCTCCCACAAGTCGGCCTCCCCCCTTCCATAAGTGCCGGAGGGGGAAGGAAAGAGAGGGGGGAGGGGAAGGAAAGGGGGGGCAAATCCTCCCCTGTCCTTCTCCCTTCCCTTCCTTTAATTCTCCTCCTATTCGGCCTATAGGGGGGCGCACCAGCCCCTTTAGGGGCTGGTCTGTCCCTCTATTGGCCCATTAGGCCCATACAGTTTGCCGGGGGTTGCCCAAAACTCCTTCCGATGACCCGATACATACCCGGTACACCTGGAACACTTCCGGTGTCCAAATGCTATCGTCCTATATAGGAATCTTTACCTCTCGACCATTTTGAGACTCCTCGTCATGTCCGTGATCTCATCTAGGACTCCGAACAACATTCAGTCACCAAATCACATAACTCATATAATACAAAATCGTCATCAAACGTTAAGCGTGCGGACCCTACGGGTCCGAGAACTATGTAGACTTGACCGAGACACCTCTCCAGTTAATAAACAACAGCGGAACCTGGATGCTCATTTTGGTTCCCACATATTCTACGAAGATCTTTATCGGTCGTACCATTAATGACAACATACGTTATTCCATGTGTCATCGGTATGTTACTTGCCTGAGATTCGATCGTTGGTATCTTCATACCTAGTTCAATCTCATTACCAACAAGTCTCTTTACTCGTTCCATAATGCATCATCCCTCAACTAACTCATTAGTCACATTGCTTGCAAGGCTTATTATGATGTGCATTACCGAGAGGGCCCAGAGATACCTCTCTGATACTCGGAGTGACAAATCCTAATCTCGATCTATGCCAACCCAACAAAGACCTTCGGAAATATCTGTAGAGCATCTTTATAATCACCCAATTACGTTGTGACGTTTGATAGCACACAAGGTATTCCTCCGGTATTCGGGAGTTGCATAATCTCATAGTCAAAGGAATATGTATATGACATGAAGAAAGCAATATGAATAAAACTGAACGATCAACATGCTAAGCTGGGTCTTGTCCATCACATCATTATCCTAATGATGTGATCCCATTCATCAAATTACAACACATGTCTATGGTTAGGAAACTTAACCATCTTTGATTAATGAGCTAGCCTAGTAGAGGCTTACTAGGGACACGGTGTTTTGTCTATGTATTCACACATGTATCAAGTTTCCGGTTAATACAATTATAGCATGAATAATAAACATTTATCATGATATAAGGAAATATAAATTACAACATTATTATTTCCTCTAGGGCATATTTCCTTCAGTTTCCCCTCTTGGCCCATAAGGCCCATATCTTTTGTCGGGGGTGTCCGAAACCCCTTCCGGTGACCTGATATGTACCCGGTACCCTTCGGAACACTTCCGGTGTCCGAATTGTTGGGGAACGTAGTAATTTCAAAAAAAAATCCTACGCACACGCAAGATCATGGTGATGCATAGCAACGAGAGGGGAGAGTTTTGTCTACGTACCCTCGTAGACTAGCAACGGAAGCGTTGACACAACGTAGAGGAAGTAGTCGTACGTCTTCCCGATCCGACCGATCCAAGTACCGAACGTACGGCACCTCCGAGTTCTGCACACGTTCAACTCGGTGACGTCCCTCGAGCTCCGATCCAGCAAAACATTGAGGGAGAGTTTCGTCAGCACGACGGCGTGATGACGGTGATGATGTTCTACCGACGCAGGGCTTCGCCTAAGCACCGCTACGATATGACCGAGGTGGAATATGGTGGAAGGGGGCACCGCACATGGCTAAGGAACGATCACGAAGATCAACTTCTGTGTCATGGGGTGCCCCCTTGCCCCCGTATATAAAGGATGGAGAGGGGGAGGTGCGGCCGGCCCTAGGGGTGCGCCTGGAGGAGTCCTACTCCCACCGGGAGTAGGACTCCCCCCTCTTGCCTTGTTGGAAAAGGAAGGGGGGAGGGAGAAAGAGGAAAGGGGGGCGCCGCCCCCCCCCCTTCCTTGTCCTATTCAGACTAGGGGGAGGGGGCACGCGGCCTGCCCTGGCCGGCCCTCCTCTTCTCCCTTATGGCCCATGTAGGCCCAATAACCCCCGGGGGGGTTCCGGTAACCCCCCGGTACTCCGGTAAAATCCCGATTTCACCCGAAACGTTTCCGATATCCAAATATAGGCTTCCAATATATCAATCTCTATGTCTCGACCATTTCGAGACTCCTCGTCATGTCCGTGATCACATCCAGGACTCCGAACAACCTTCGGTACATCAAAACACAAAAACCCTAATTACGATCGTCACCGAACTTTAAGCGTGCGGACCCTACGGGTTCGAGAACTATGTAGACATGACCGAGACACGTCTCCGGTCAATAACCAATAGCAGAACCTGGATGCTCATATTGGCTCCTACATATTCTATGAAGATCTTTATCGATCAGACCGCATAACAACATACGTTGTTCCCTTTGTCATCGGTATGTTACTTGCCCGAGATTTGATCATCGGTATCTCAATACCTAGTTCAATCTCGTTACCGACAAGTCTCTTTACTCGTTCCGTAATACATCATCCAGCAACTAACTCATTAGTTGCAATGCTTGCAAGGCTTAAGTGATGTGCATTACCGAGAGGGCCCAGAGATACCTCTCTCATAGTCGGAGTGACAAATCCTAATCTTGAAATACGCCAACCCAACAAGTACCTTCGGAGACACCTATAGAGCACCTTTATAATCACCCAGTTACGTTGTGACTTTTGGTAGCACACAAAGTGTTCCTCCGGTAAACGGGAGTTGCATAATATCATAGTCATAGGAACATGTATAAGTTATGAAGAAAGCAATAGCAACAAACTAAACGATCAAGTGCTAAGCTAACGGAATGGGTCAAGTCAATCACATCATTCTCCTAATGATGTGATCCCGCTAATCAAATGACAACTCATGTCTATGGTTAGGAAACATAACCATCTTCGATCAACGAGCTAGTCAAGTAGAGGCATACTAGTGACACTCTGTTTGTCTATGTATTCACACATGTATTATGTTTCCAGTTAATACAATTCTAGCATGAATAATAAACAATTATCATGATATAAGGAAATAAATAATAACTTTATTATTGCCTCTAGGGCATATTTCCTTCAGTCTCCCACTTGCACTAGAGTCAATAATCTAGTTCACATCACCATGTGATTTAATACCAATAGTTCACATCACCATGTGATTAACACCCATAGTTCACATCAACATGTGACCAACACCCAAAGGGTTTACTAGAGTCAACAATCTAGTTCACATCGCTATGTGATTAACACCCAAAGAGTACTAAGGTGTGATCATGTTTTGCTTGTGAGAGAAGTTTAGTCAATGGGTCTGCCATATTCAGATCCGTACGTATTTTGCAAATTTCTATGTCAACAATGCTCTGCACGGAGCTACTCTAGCTAATTGCTCCCACTTTCAATATGTATCCAGATTGAGACTTAGAGTCATCTGGATTAGTGTCAAAACTTGCATCGACGTAACCCTTTACGACGAACCTTTTGTCACCTCCATAATCGAGAAACATATCCTTATTCCACTAAGGATAATTTTGACCAATGTCCAGTGATCTACTCCTAGATCACTATTGTACTCCCTTGCCAAACTCAGGGTAGGGTATACAATAGGTCTGGTACACAGCATGACATACTTTATAGAACCTATGGCTGAGGCATAGGGAATGACTTTCATTCTCTCTCTATCTTCTGCCGTGGTCGGGCTTTGAGTCTTACTCAATTTCACACCTTGTAACACAGGCAAGAACTCTTTCTTTGACTGTTCCATTTTGAACTACTTCAAAATCTTGTCAAGGTATGTACTCATTGAAAAACTTATCAAGCGTCTTGATCTATCTCTATAGATCTTGATGCTCAATATGTAAGCAGCTTCACCGAGGTCTTTGTTTGAAAAACTCCTTTCAAACACTCCTTTATGCTTTGCAGAATAATTCTACATTATTTTCGATCAACAATATGTCATACACATATACTTATCAGAAATGTTGTAGTGCTCCCACTCACTTTCTTGTAAATACAGGCTTCACCACAAGTCTGTATAAAACTATATGCTTTGATCAACTTATCAAAGCGTATATTCCAACTCCGAGATGCTTGCACCAGTCCATAGATGGATCGCTCAAGCTTGCATATTTTGTTAGTACCTTTAGGATTGACAAAACCTTCTGGTTGCATCATATACAACTCTTCTTTAATAAATCCATTAAGGAATGCAGTTTTGTTTATCCATTTGCTAGATTTCATAAAATGCGGCAATTGCTAACATGATTCGGACAGACTTAAGCATAGATACGAGTGAGAAACTCTCATCATAGTCAACACCTTGAACTTGTCGAAAACCTTTTGCAAAAATTCTAGCTTTGTAGATAGTAACACTACTAGCAGCGTCCGTCTTCCTCTTGAAGATCCATTTAACCTCAATGACTCGCCGATCATTTGGCAAGTCAATCAAAGTCCATACTTTGTTCTCATACATAGATCTCATCTCAGATTTCATGGCCCCAAACCATTTCGCGGAATCTGGGCTCATCATCGCTTCCTCATAGTTCGCAAGTTCGTCATGGTCTAGTAACATGACTTCCAGAACAGGATTACCGTACCACTCTGGTGCAGATCTCACTCTGGTTTACTTACGAGGTTCGGTAGTAACTTGATCTGAAGTTACATGATCATCATCATTAGCTTCCTCACTAATTGGTGTAGTAGTCACAGGAACAGATTTCTGTGATGAACTACTTTCCAATAAGGGAGCTGGTACAGTTACCTCATCAAGTTCTACTTTCCTCCCACTTACTTCTTTCGAGAGAAACTCCTTCTCTAGAAAGGATCCATTCTCAGCAATGAATATCTTGCCTTCGGATCTGTGATAGAAGGTGTACCCAACATTTTCTTTTGGGTATCCTATGAAGATTTACTTCTCCGATTTGGGCTCAAGCTTATCAAGTTGAAACTTTTTCACATAAGCATCGCAATCCCAAACTTTAAGAAACGACAGCTTAGGTTTCTCGCCAAACCATAGTTCATACGGCGTCGTCTCAACGGATTTAGATGGTGCCCTATTTAACGTGAATGTAGCTGTCTCTAATGCATAACCCCAAAACGATAGTGGTAATCGGTAAGAGACATCATAGATCGCACCATATCTAATAAAGCACGGTCACGACGTTCGGACACACCATTACACTGTGGTGTTCCAGGTGGCGTGAGTAGTGAAACTATTTCACATTGTTTTAACTGAAGGCCAAACTCGTAACTCAAATATTTTACTTCTGCGATCATATCGTAGAAAATTTTATTTTTGTTACGATGATTCTCCACTTCACTCTGAAATTCTTTCAACTTTTCAAATATTTCAGACTTGTGTTTCATCAAGTAGATATACTCATATCTGCTCAAATCATCTGTGAAGATCAGAAAATAATGATACCTGCCGCGAGCCTCAATATTCATCGGACCACATACATCAGTATGTATGATTTCCAACAAATCTGTTGCTCGCTCCATTGTTCTGAAGAATAGAGTCTTAGTCATCTTGCCCATGAGGCATGGTTCGCAAGCATCAACTGATTCATAATCAAGTGATTCCAAAAGCCCATCAGCATGGATTTTCTTCATGCGCTTTACACCAATATGACCTAAACGGCAGTGCCACAAATAAGTTGCACTATCATTATTAACTTTGCATCTTTTGGCTTCAATATTATGAAAATGTGTTACCACGATCGAGATCCAACAAACCATTTTCATTGGGTGTATGACCATAGATGGTTTTATTCATGTAAACAGAACAACAATTATTCTCTAACTTACATGAATAATCGTATTGCAATAAACATGATCCAATCATATTTATGCTTAACACAAACACCAAATAACATTTATTTAGGTTCAACACTAATCCCGAAAGTATAGGGACTGTGCGATGATGATCGTATCAATCTTGGAACCACTTCCAACACACATCGTCACTTCACCCTTAACTAGTCTCTGTTTAATTTGCAACTCCCATTTCGAGTTACTACTCTTAGCAACTAAACCAGTATCAAATACCAAGGGGTTGCTATAAACACTAGTAAAGTACACATCAATAACATGTATATCAAATATAGCATAGTTCAGTTTGCCATCCTTCTTATCCGCCAAATACTTGGGGTAGTTCCGCTTGCAGTGACCAGTCCCTTTGCAGTAGAAGCACTTAGTCTCAGGCTTAGGTACAGACTTGGGCTTCTTCAATTGAGTAGCAACTTGCTTGCCGTTCTTCTTGAAGTTCCCCTTCTTCCCTTTGCCCTTTTCTTGGAACTAGTGGTCTTGTCAACCATCAACACTTGATGCTTTTCTTGATTTCTACCTTCGTCGATTTCAGCATCACGAAGGGCTTGGAAATTGTTTTCGTCATCCCTTGCATACTATAGTTCATCAAGAAGTTCTACTAACTTGGTGATGGTGACTAGAGAATTCTGTCAATCACTATTTTATCTGGAAGATTAACTTCCACTTGATTCAAGCGATTGTAGTACCCAGACAATCTGAGCACATGCTCACTGCTTGAGCTATTCTCCTCCATCTTTTAGCTATAGAACTTGTTGGAGACTTCATATCTCTCAACTCAGATATTTGCTTGAAATATTAACTTCAACTCCTGGAACATCTCATATGGTCCATGACGTTCAAAACGTCTTTGAAGTCCCGATTCTAAGCCGTTTAAGCATGGTGCACTTAAACTATCAAGTAGTCATCATATTGAGCTAGCCAAACGTTCATAACATCTGCATCTGCTCCTGCAATAGGTTTGTCACCTAGCGGTGCATCAAGGACATAATTCTTCTGTGCAGCAATGAGGATAAACCTCAGATCACGGATCCAATCCGCGTCATTGCTACTAACACCTTTCAACTTAGTTTTCTCTAGGAACATATCAAAAATAAAACAGGGGAGCTAAACGCGAGCTATTGATCTACAACATAGATATGCTAATACTACCAGGACTAAGTTCATGATAAATTTAAGTTCAGTTAATCATATTACTTAAGAACTCCCACTTAGAAAGACATCCCTCTAATCTTCTAAGTGATCACGTGATCCAAATCAACTAAACCATAACCGATCATCACGTGAAATGGAGTAGCTTTCAATGGTGAACATCAATATGTTGATCATATCTATTATATGATTCACGCTCGACCTTTCGGTCTCAGTGTTCCGAGGCCATATCTGCATATGCTAGGCTCATCAAGTTTAACCTGAGTATTCTGCGTGTGCAAAACTGGCTTGAACCCGTTGTAGATGGACATAGAGCTTATCACACCTGATCATCACGTGGTGTCTGGGCACGACGAACTTTGGCAACGGTGCATACTCAGGGAGAACACTTTTATCTTGAAATTTAGTGAGAGATCATCTTATAATGCTACCGTCAATCAAAGCAAGATAAGATGCATAAAAGATAAACATCACATGCAATCAATATAAGTGATATGATATGGCCATCATCATCTTGTGCTTGTGATCTCCATCTCCGAAGCACCGTCATGATCACCATCGTCACCGGCGTGACACCTTGATCACCATCGTAGCATCATTGTCGTCTCGCCAATCTTATGCTTCCACGACTATCGCTACCGCTTAGTGATAAAGTAAAGCATTACAGCACAATTGCATTGCATACAATAAAGCGACAACCATATGGCTCCTGCCAGTTGCCGATAACTCGGTTACAAAATATGATCATCTCATACAATAGAATTTAGCATCATGTCTTAACCATATCACATCACAACATGCCCCGCAAAAACAAGTTAGACGTCCTCTACTTTGTTGTTGCAAGTTTTACGTGGCTGCTATGGGCTTAGCGAGAACCGTTCTTACCTACGCATCAAAACCACAACGATAGTTTGTCAAGTTGGTGCTGTTTTAACCTTCGCAAGGACCGGGCGTAGCCACACTCGATTCAACTAAAGTTGGAGAAACTAACAGCCGCCAGCCACCTGTGTGCAAAGCACGTCCGTAGAACCAGACTCACATAAGCGTACGCGTAATGTTGGTCCGGGCCGCTTCATCCAACAATACTGCCGAACCAAAGTATGACATGCTGGTAAGAAGTATGACTTATATCGCCCACAACTCACTTGTGTTCTACTCGTGCATATAACATCAACGCATAAAACCAGGCTCGGATGCCACTGTTGGGGAACGTAGTAATTTCAAAAAAATTCCTACGCACACGCAAGATCATGGTGATGCATAGCAACGAGAGGGGAGAGTGTTGTCTACGTACCCTCGTAGACCGGCAACGGAAGCGTTGACACAAAATAGAGGAAGTAGTCCTACGTCTTCCTGATCCGACCGATCCAAGTACCGAACGTACGGCACCTCCGAGTTTTGCACACGTTCAACTCGGTGACGTCCCTCGAGCTCCGATCCAGCAAAACGTTGAGGGGGAGTTTCGCAACACGACGGCGTGATGACGGTGATGATGTTCTACCGACGCAGGGCTTCGCCTAAGCACCGCTACGATATGACCGAGGTGGAATATGGTGGAAGGGGGCACCGCACATGGCTAAGGAACGATCACGAAGATCAACTTCTGTGTCATGGGGTGCCCCCTTGCCCCCGTATATAAAGGAGGGAGAGGGGGAGGTGCGGCTGGCCCTAGGGGTGCGCCTGGAGGAGTCCTACTCCCACCGGGAGTAGGACTCCCCCCTCTTGCCTTGTTGGAAAAGGAAGGGGGAAGGGAGAAAGAGGAAAGGGGGGCGCCGCCCCCCTTCCTTGTCCTATTCGGACTAGGGGGGAGGGGGCGTGCGGCCTGCCCTGGCCGGCCCTCCTCTTCTCCCTTATGGCCCATGTAGGCCCAATAACCCCCGGGGGGTTCCGGTAACCCCCCGGTACTCCGGTAAAATCCCAATTTCACCCGAAACGTTTCCGATATCCAAATATAGGCTTCCAATATAACAATCTTTATGTCTCGACCATTTCGAGACTCCTCGTCATGTCCGTGATCACATCCGGGACTCCGAACAACCTTCGGTACATCAAAACACAAAAACCCTAATTACGATCGTCATCGAACTTTAAGCGTGCGGACCCTACGGGTTCGAGAACTATGTAGACATGACCGAGACACGTCTCCGGTCAATAACCAATAGCGGAACTTGGATGCTCATATTGGCTCCTACATATTCTACGAAGATCTTTATCGGTCAGACCGCATAACAACATACGTTGTTCCCTTTGTCATCGATATGTTACTTGCCCGAGATTTGATCGTCGGTATCTCAATACCTAGTTCAATCTCGTTACCGGCAAGTCTCTTTACTCGTTCCGTAATACATCATCCCACAACTAACTCATTAGTTGCAATGCTTGCAAGGCTTAAGTGATGTGCATTACCGAGAGGGCCCAGAGATACCTCTCCCACAGTCGGAGTGACAAATCCTAATCTTGAAATACGCCAACCCAACAAGTACCTTCGGAGACACCTGTAGAGCACCTTTATAATCACCCAGTTACGTTGTGACGTTTGGTAGCACACAAAGTGTTCCTCCGGTAAACGGGAGTTGCATAATCTCATAGTCATAGGAACATGTATAAGTTATGAAGAAAGCAATAGCAACAAACTAAACAATCAAGTGCTAAGCTAACGGAATGGGTCAAGTCAATCACATCATTCTCCTAATGATGTGATCCCGTTAATCAAATGACAACTCATGTCTATGGTTAGGAAACATAACCATCTTCGATCAACGAGCTAGTCAAGTAGAGGCATACTAGTGACACTCTGTTTGTCTATGTATTCACACATGTATTATGTTTCCGGTTAATACAATTCTAGCATGAATAATAAACATTTATCATGATATAAGGAAATAAATAATAACTTTATTATTGCCTCTAGGGCATATTTCCTTCACGAATACCATCGTCCTATATATCAATATTTACCTCTCGACCATTTTGAGACTCCTCGTCATGTCTGTGATCTCATCCGGGACTCCGAACAACATTCGGTCACCAAATCACATAACTCATATAATACTATATCATCATCGAACGTTAAGCGTACAGACCCTACGGGTTCGAGAACTATGTAGACATGACCGAGACACCTCTCCGGTCAATAACCAATAGCGGTACCTGGATGCTCATATTGACTCCTACATATTCTATGAAGATCTTTATCGGTCGAACCATTATGACAACATACACAATTCCCTTTGTCCGTCGGTATGTTACTTCCCCGAGATTCGATCGTCGGTATCTTCATACCTAGTTCAATCTCGTTACCGACAAGTCTCTTTACTCGTTCCGTAATACATCATCATGTAACTAACTCATTAGTCACTTTGCTTGCAAGGCTTCTTATGATGTGTATTATCGAGAGGGCCAAGAGTTACCTCTCCGATACTCGGGGTGACAAATCCTAATCTCGGTCTATGCCAACCCAACAAACAACTTCGGAGATACCTGTAGAGCATCTTTATAATCACCCAGTTACGTTGTGATGTTTGATAGCATGCAAGGCATTCCTCCAGTATCCGGGAGTTGCATAATCTCATAATCAAAGGAATATGTATTTGGCATGAAGAAAGTAATAGCAATAAAACTGGACGATCAATATGCTAAGCTAACGGATGGGTCTTGTCCATCACATTATTCTCCTAATGATGTGATCCCGTTATCAAATGACAACTCATGTCCATGGTTAGGAAACCTTAACCATCTTTGATCAACGAGCTAGTCAAGTAGAGGCTCACTAGGGACACAGTGTTTGTCTATGTATTCACACATGTATGTAGGTTTCTGATCAATACAATTCTAGCATTAATAATAAATATTTATCATGAATAAGGAAATATAAAATAACAACTTTATTATTGCCTCTAGTGCATATTTCCTTCACATACGTCATCACTCCCTCTCAAATACGGTTGAACACATGTCTAGCCATCTGGAAGCGGTGCCGGAATAGCTTGGATTTGTAGAGTGGGGACGTGCATTGAAAGTAATCAACGAATAGTAGGCAATGACCAATCTCTCTGTTGTGATTCAACGTCAAAGCATGGCCCGTGGTTGATCCCCTAAACCTCCGCCGCTGCCTAGCAATGTGGTCATTGATGGACACATGAAGTTTTTTGAAAATAACTCATCCCCACTATCCATGGTACCTTGCGGGCGAAGTGTCGAACACCTTGCGGGTGTGTTGGAGAAGCCGGGCGGTGAAGATCCCAACACCTCTTCCCCACACAGGCAACATGCCTATCAAAGTGGAGGCTGCTGTGGAGCGAGGCCTGCGGGCTTGGAGTTAGGCAGGCGACAGGGATGTCGATGTGGTGGCGGAGCAGTGGAGCTGCTATGACGGAGGCAAAACGAGACCACCAACACCGGCAAGAGCGGGCATCAGAAGCAGTGTCGAGGTGAGGCAAGTGTGTGGATACGGGCAGTGGCCCTGCGGCCCTAAGTGGAAGGCGGCATGGCCAGAGGTGTAGGGTGTGGAGTGGGAGAGGAGAATGAGTGGATGTGCCACCAGACGGGCGAGCCAGGGAGATGACAAGTGTGGACACCGCGTGCGTCCATGCAGTGTCCGCATCGACGTAAACCCGACCCTAATTTGGGCCGAAAATGGGTCGCGGGTGGATGAAAAATAGACGGATATCCATTTGCATCAGCGGGTTGGACCATGATTTCTATCCGTTTTAATCCATGGGCGCGCGCGGATAAAATGCGCCGATAGGTTAAAGCTGCCCTAACCATCTTAGAGCATGTCTAGTACAGCCCTTAAACCCTCAAATAAACAGAAATAACCGTGTTTTACGGGTTGACGAAAAACGGCAAATAATAGAACCCCTAAACCCTTAAAAAGAATTACGGATTGGATCTGGGGTTGCCCTCCCAATCTGTAAAAGTGAGGATGGGAGAGGGAAACCCACCTCCAACCCGCACTCCACCGGTCGTTCCGCGGGAGGGAAATTTCCCCTCGCGCGCTCCCTCCCGTCGGACGCCTCGTCGATCCCGTCGCCCCCGCGGTGAGCCATGGAGGCGCCGCCGGACTCCTACGTCGCCCCGGTCGCCCCGCCCGCGTCCTCCCTCCCTCCGCCCGTCGCCCCGCCCCCGGCCTCGGCCTCGGTGATGCTTGAGCCGACCCCGTCCTCGCTCCCTCCGCCCGCGCCGGAGGTGCCGTCGGTTGTGGCCGTCAGCGTGAAGAGGCGGCGTGCTGGCCAGCACGTCGTCCTCCCCCAGCCCGCCCCGCCGTCGCCTCCGTCGCCTCGGCCGCAGCGGCGCCGAAGGTGAGTAAGAAGCCCTCCCTTGGGTCGAAGGGGGCAGCGGTGCCGAAGGTGAAGAAGGCCACCTCCAGGAAGAAGCCGACGCCCGCCCCGGTCGCCCCGTCCGCCCCGGTCCCCGCACCTCCGCCCGTCGTGCACGAGGTGCTCGACGGAATGCCTGCCCCAGCAATGTCGTTCATGGGGCTTCTCGAAGAAGTGGAGGTGGACATCGGGGCTCCTTCTCTCGAACCCTTTGGGTTTGGTGATGACTTGCAGGAAGAGGGTGATGAGGAGGAAGGGGAAGATGAGGAGGAGGTGACCGAGATAGAGGAGGATACGTTCGCCGCCGTTGCAAAACCCACCGTGCGCTCGACAAACTATAGCGAGGACGAAGATATTCTCTTGGTTCGTGCTTGGGCACATGTGGGGTTGGATGCAAGCACTGGTACCGATCAAACCGGTAAACGCTATTGGCAACGCATAGAGGACTTCTATTGCAAGATCAAGCCGAAGACCGATGGGTACATCCCTCGTAGTTACCGGTCGCTTCAAGGCCGGTGGGAGTTGATGAAGCCCCATTGTGCTCGTTGGAGTGCGGCAATGGACCAAGTGAAGGATGCACCGCCTAGTGGAACCATGGAGAGTGACTATGTGAGTACATATATGTTTTTCACATTTTTTTTGATTTTTTATGCTATTGTTATGTGAGTACATATATGTTTGCTATGCTATTGGTGGGTTTGTAGGAGGCAATTGCCGACTTGAGAGGGGGAAGATGATGATTGTGTGATGTAAACTATTAAACCATGCATCAATGATCTTCATTTATGTGTTTGTTTGAAGGTTGATTGTGTTTTTCTAATGAAAATTGTGATATGTCAAATGACAGTTTTAAGGGTTGAGGTTGGGGCAAAGACTAGAACCCTCAAATCCAACCCTTATTTTGCCTAGAACCCTCAAATCCAACCCTTATTTTGCTCATGTTTTTCAACTCTTAAAAGTGTCAAAAATGACTAATTCTCAACCCTTAAAACTAAAACTAGATTTAAGGGTTTGAGGGATCCTCTACTAGACATGCTCTTAGATAGGCTCAGTTGGCACCCATAACCTAACCATCGAAATTGCCAAATCTCACAACAAACATAACAATCTGGTAGAGAATCCATGTATGCCTAGCTGGCTAGCTCAGATGCACGTCATTTTCACTCCCGGTTACTCCATCCATGCATTTCCCCGGGACGGGATGGAGGGAGGACGAGACTTGCCTCAGTTGCCTGCTCTCTCGGCGTGTGCCCATCCGTGCTCCCGCGTACGTGGCTTGATTTGATTGGAACAAAATAAGGCCCGGGCCCACCCTTTTAAAATCAGGGGGGAGATGATTAGATTAGAAAGAAAAAAGGAAAAAAAAAACAACCGTAGGATGAAGTGAAAGCCCGGATAAGAATACGGAGAGGGAGCAGGCAAACCGGATCCGGGACGGAGTGCCCCCACGCATGAATCACGTTGCGAACCTGCCACTCTGTTGTGTACAGTGCGGAACACGATGCCCGGAACGGCACATTTGGGCAACCGGCGCGCGACGCAAACTTCTGCCCAAAGCCGCACACATTGGCCACCGGCGCCCATCCTCCATCCCCGACCGGCCATCCCGATCGGATAAACCCGCGTCACGCGCGCGCCACCGAAGAACACCAACCCCCGCGCCGCGCGGTGGAACACCATTCCTCGCCTCCCGACACAAGCAGATTCCTTTCCTTCCTCCTCCACCGCACCGCACCGCATCTCCGTCCGCCACGGCGCCGCCGCGCCCGCCGGTCTCCCCACCCTCCCCTCCTTCCTTGCGTGCCGCCCGCGGGTCACTTCCTCCCCATGCAATCACTCGATTCCCGAGCAGCTGTGGCACGCAGACACAGCTAACCGCTGCGGCTACTCTATTCCGTCTCGTGCGACTTTAAGGTCGCACCTTACAGCGGGTACGAGCCCATAGTTTAATCCCAGAGGCGGAGGAGGAGGAAGCATCCAATCACACACCGAACAACCGACGACGATGGAGGCGTGCTGCTGCTCCTCGTCGTCGGCCCCGCCCGCCTCCATCCTCGCCACGGGCGCCGGCCTCCGCCGCCGCTTCTCCCCGGCGGCGGTTGCGGCCGCGGCGTCGGGCGGGAGGGCGGTGGCGCTCGCGCTTGCGCCCCCGCTCCGCGCCTCCTCCGCCGCTCTGCTGGCGGCGCCGCCTCGGCGGGGGCAGCAGCGGCGCGGGGCCGCGGGCCTCGTCGTCAGGGCGGTGTTCGAGCGGTTCACCGAGCGGGCGGTCAAGGCGGTGGTGCTCTCGCAGCGGGAAGCCCGCGGGATGGGGGACGAGGTGGTGGCGCCGCACCACCTGCTGCTGGGCCTCGTCGCCGAGGACCGGTCCGCCGCGGGGTTCCTCGCGTCGGGCGTCCGAATCGAGCGCGCCCGCGAGGCGTGCCGTGCCGCCGTCGGGAAGGGCGGGCTCGCTCAGGCCGCGACGGGGCTGGCCACGGACGTGCCCTTCTCAGGGGCCAGCAAGCGCGTGTTCGTCGCGGCCGTCGAGTTCTCCAGGAATATGGGGTGCAACTTTATCTCCCCGGACCACATTGCGCTCGGCCTCTTCGACCTGGACGATCCGACAACCAACAGCATCCTCAAGAGGTTGGTGCTGATGTCACCCTGCTCCATTTCTCCCAAAGAGCTTGCAATTTGTGGTTTCATGTCAGGCAAAAATGTGACCAGCTGAATAATGCGTCAAACTATCTCTTGATCGTCTAAACAATAAGCAACATTTGATTTTTTGAATTGTCAAAACGGGAAATGCAAATGAATTTATGTGAACTCCCCAAAGAAATGGGAACCCAATTAACTGAAAATTAAATAAAATGTTGTCCTTTTCGCATTTATAGTTATTACTAGCTAATTAATGATGTTCATTGTAGCTTAGGAGTAGTTCCAACTCAGCTAGCAAAGCAGGCTCTTACCCGAGTCAAAGGGGAGCTAGCGAAGGATGGCAGAGAGCCTCTGGGTTTGTCTTCTTTCAAATTGCGTGATAAGTCTGCTGCTGGAAATGGGAGGACTGCAATTGCCAAATACTCCAATAAAAAGAAAGGTCAGGGATTAAGCTGCTGTGCAGGTGTTTGTGCTAAAATAATTATGACACTGAGTGTGGAAAGAATGAGCTTATTTACTTGTCATTTCAGAGAAGAGCGCACTAGCTCAATTTTGTATAGATTTGACTATGCGAGCCAGTGGGGGGTTTATCGATCCCGTTATTGGCCGCACGAAGGAGATTGAAAGAGTAGTTCAGATTATATGCCGGCGCACAAAGAACAATCCAATTCTTTTGGGTGAAGCAGGTGTTGGCAAAACTGCCATTGCTGAAGGGTTGGCTCTTAAAATTGCTAATGGAGATGTACCTATTTTTCTTGTGGTGAGTTTCCGCAAGCAATTGTAGATAAACAGCCACGCTTGATGTCAAAAAGTTGCTCGTAAACAGTAGTTAATACTTACGACTAATTCACATTGTTTATGTAGGGAAAACGTATATTGTCACTAGATGTTGCTTTACTGATGGCTGGTGCAAAAGAGAGGGGCGAATTGGAAGCCAGGGTTACAAGTTTAATACGTGAAGTGCGCAAAGCAGGTTTATCTGATTTGTACAGTATAAATGGAACACTTAAACATTTCTTTCCGTTTTTTTTATCTTACAAATAGCTCCAAATTTCATGCAGATGATGTTATTCTCTTTATCGACGAGGTTCATACTCTTATTGGGTCTGGAATTGCTGGAAGAGGAAATAAAGGAGCTGGTCTTGATATCGCTAATCTGCTGAAACCTGCACTTGCTAGAGGTGAATTGCAGGTATTGTTTCCACACAAGGAACTCCTTCTATGGCTATTCCTGATGTTGTACTGATTTTTACTGCTGCACATATTCCTGATGTTGTGCTGTGTAGTTTGTCACTTGAGTGGCGTCCCTTCATAAATACCTGTGAAGTATTTGTGTTAATCAGCAGTCCACATGGACCGTTTCTATGCTACTAAGTACTTTATTACAAAGTTGAGTCACTTATTTTGGGATGGAGGGAGTAGTATATCATATCTCGTCTGCGACATACTGCAACATATCATATTTTCTTATTTTTCTTTTGCATGTGTTGATACTTGTCTGAACTCACAGTGCATTGCATCTACAACTCTGGATGAGCACCGTTTGCATTTCGAAAAGGATAAGGCTTTGGCCCGCCGATTCCAGCCAGTATATGTAAATGAGCCCAGTCAGGTAGTGCAGAATTTTAATTCTCAAAACCTCTTGGGACTCTTCATTATCAGCTTCTTTTAATTTCTCTTGTGCTCTCTGCAGGAGGATGCTGTGAAGATATTACTTGGTCTGCGTGAAAAATATGAGACTTATCACAAATGCAAATACACCTTAGAAGGCATCAATGCGGCAGTTTATTTGTCAGTGAGGTATATCCCTGACAGGCATCTTCCTGACAAGGCTATTGACCTAATTGATGAGGCCGGTAGCAGAGCTCGGATGGAATCATTTAAAAAGAAGAAGGAAGAGCAGTGCTCTATTATTTTGAAGTCACCTGATGAATATTGGCAAGAGATTAGAGCTGTCCAGGCCATGCATGAAGTGGTAATAGAATATTTAAATAGAGCTGTTCCAAGTAACATTTTTGCATGTCCATCTGCTGGTAGATGTTCAATTCATTTCGCAACATGTTTCAGGCACTGACTAACAGGTTGAAATATTCTCTAAATGAAAATGACCAAGAGAATGAGGTTAATGTTGAAGTACTGGATGATAGCAAGACAAGCCCGACAACAACACCCTCAGCTTCAGCTGATGAGTATGTTTTCTCATTCATGATCTCATCCCAAGTAGACTTCACATTTCACAATATAAGCATCCAAAATTTTAAAACACAATTAATGATGCAGACCATCTGTGGTTGGGTTAGAGGAAATTGCAAGAGTCACATCATTGTGGTCGGGCATACCAGTCCAGCAGTTGACTGCAGATGAAAGAAAGCTTCTAGTAGGACTAGACGATGAACTCAGAAAGCGTGTCATAGGTCAAGATGATGCTGTTGTGGCTATATCAAGAGCTGTGAAGAGATCACGCACTGGCATGAGTGATCCTGACAGACCTATTGCTACTCTACTTTTCTGTGGTCCAACAGGAGTTGGAAAGACTGAATTAACTAAAGCTCTAGCATCAACTTATTTTGGATCTGTAGGTCACTCTTTCCTGGTTATATCTTACTCAACTTACAGAACATGTTACATCGAATTTGTCTTGAAAGGTTATTTCTTTCGTTTAACAGGAGTCAGCTATGGTTAGATTGGATATGAGTGAGTACATGGAGCGGCATGCTGTGAGCAAACTGATAGGCGCTCCTCCAGGGTACATGGGATTTGGTGAAGGTGGTACTTTGACAGAAGCAGTCAGAAGAAAACCATTCACTGTGGTATTGTTTGATGAAATAGAGAAAGCTCATCCTGATATTTTCAATATTCTTCTCCAAGTGTTTGAAGATGGTCATTTGACGGACTCACAGGTGCTAGATCCTCACATACGTGATATTACTTTCTGCAGTTGATAAATAAAATTCATACTGTACTTTGCACCTCAAAAGTCTGGCTAGCTATTGTTGCAAACTCAACAAGCTAATTGTTCATTGTTATGAGTTGTCCTAGAAGGGCGATCCTATTGATGAGACTCAGTCTGATGTGCATTGCTAAATCTTGTGTGAACTTTTCTTAAGCATGATCCTGGATTCATCTTAGTGAAATGAAACCATCATTATCTTTTTCTGAACTACAGGGCCGCAGGGTTTCCTTCAAGAATACATTAATTGTCATGACATCAAATGTTGGTTCTACATCGATTTCCAAAGGAACGATGAGCATGGGTTTCCAGACGCAGAATGATACAGAAGAGAACACATATGCTGTAATGAAATCCTTGGTAATGGAAGAGTTGAAGGCATTTTTTCGACCTGAATTGCTCAATAGAATGGATGAGGTGGTTGTGTTCCATCCACTTGAGAAGACTCAGGTCTGTTATTTCATTTTAGGTTGCTTGGTTATTATCATGTGATTCTAGATATCATATCAGTTTATTATAAAACTAAAATCACCGGTCCATTTGTATGCCATTACACAATACCTGTGCTGCAACCCCTTTCCTCTTTGCATCTACATACTCCCTCTGTAAAAGATCTTATATTAGTTTATGAAGGGGGTACCTTGTAAAATCTTGTGCATCAGATCTTCTCTCTTTTTGTTGAAAAATGTTGTATTACACCTTCTAACATGTCGTTTACGAAAGCATGCTACGTATCGCAAATGGCGTGCTAACAGTTTCCGACATTTTTCAGATGCTGGCTATTCTTAATATAATTCTGGAAGAGGTGAAGGGTAGGCTGTTGGCACTTGGTATCGGCTTAGTAGTATCTGATGCCATGAAGAACATGATTTCTCAGCAAGGATACGACAAGAGCTATGGTGCGCGGCCACTTAGAAGGGCCGTCACTCAGTTGGTTGAGGATGTCATCAGCGAAGCAATTCTCTCTGGGCAGTACAAACCCGGCGATACCATAATGATGGACACTGATGACAAGGGAAAACCTTGCTTGAGCCGGTTGAATAATCAGACTGTTCAAGTTTCTGATCCAACGCCAACGCTTTGAAGGCTTGAGCACCAGTGTATAGTGAGGCTTACTGCGTTATTCTTCGCTGTTGATAAACTTGTTGATTCTTTCGTGCATAGCGGTATAGGTTCCGTAGTTCATGTACATAGTCTCCAGATGCTGGAGTTCCTCCGTGAATATAATGTAAATTGAAGTCTTACATCACCTGTACATAATGCTGCATTTCTAACATGTGTACAGTGTTTACATCAGACTGTAATGTACACATTGTGCCTGTGCCGCGCTTCAGCATATCCTGCTGAACACCTGCTGGTTATTTCCAGACGCACTCTGAGTAAGCTTTCTGAATAAGTATCTGCTTGCTCAAGAGGAAAAATCTCAGGCGTTCTGAGCAACAAATTTTGCCGTAGACTGGCAGACTTCCGGGAACACGGTTCACTCAACATGAGAAATAACTGTCGCCAACAGGCACTGAATCACTTCAATTTGACTTCGTCAATCAGGCTCGGTGCAAATTCTGTGAAGAATACCATATTTGTCAACTAGACCAAACACTCGGAACCAGAAACATATTATAAATCTTGTAACGTGAATATGTGATATGGTATGACAAGGCCTGGAATATTATTATTTTTGCGGGGAAGGCCTGGAATATATGATTAGGCGTCAAACTTTATATCGTTTTTTAGGTAAACTTTGTACCGTTTATATTTTTGTGAGGTAAACTTTATATCGTATTTGACTGCATTTACCATCATATTGATGGATAATACACCGAATTGCTTTAACCTCTACATTGTATAGGTATTTTTTGGAGTATTACTCTTGCTTCTTATATCTATTTATAAGTCTGAAGTACCAATGCATCAACCAAGCTGGAGTAGCTCAGTTGGTTAGAGCGTGTGGCTGTTAACCACAAGGTCGGAGGTTCGAGCCCTCCTTCTAGCGATTTTTTCCCTTATCGTTTTCAATTTTCCGTTTTCCTTTCCCTGAATCAAATGTTTCAACATGTAAATTTTCTGGTTTTCGCAACTATTTTCACTATGAAAATTTTCTGTATTTTACAACTATTTTGGGATTGTATTGCACCTTAACATACGTTCTTCAAAAAGTATGTGCATACTTCAAGCCATTTCTCCATGTCGTTTTCAGCATGTAAATTTTCTGGTTTTCACAATGAAATTTTTCTGGATTTCACAACTATTTTTGGGAGTGTATTGCACCTTAAGATACGTTCTTGAGAAAGTTTGTGCATGCTTCAAGCCATTTCTCCATGTTGAAGCATACAGCAATCCTTCACTTATAGTACTACTTGCTAACTACCAGCATTTAACTGTCTGATCGGCAAACAGGAGAAAGGGGTATTAACATGTTCTACCCAGACTTGAGACATTCCATCTTGTCTTTGCACAAAATAACTCTTGAATAATTTTCGAAAAAATAACTCTGAATAAGCTCAAGTGTTCTGGAAATAAAATTTCTGCCATGACAACAGCAGATAGTAGCTCGACTGAAACTTCAATACAGATGAATCCATATAACTTAATCAGCCTAATTACTACAAAACATTTACTAGTTATCTTTTACAATCATACTGCTGCCTAAAGAGCTCATCATCGTTGAAAGAGCTGGACTGGACTGGACGGACTTCCCAGACCATAGTTTATGCAACTTGAGAAAAAACTGGTGCCAAGGCAACACTTCAGTTTGATTTGGTCAACCCAGGTTCTCTGCAAAATTGCAAAATAAGATATTAGATGAATAACACTGACGCACCAGAAACCGGAAATGCCTGCAATAATTCCAAACCTTCTAATGTGCTCAAGTATGACAAGTCTTGGACCAGGGGGGATATTCACATCCCTGAGTGCGCTGGAGGATAGTGCAAGACAAACATGATTTTTCATCAACCGAATGGTATATTTCAGTAAGCATATATAACTAATTTTTAAAGATTGCTTCTTTTCCGTAGTTGCAGGACTCAATTGAGTATTAAAGATATGTACCTTTCATTGAGAAGAGGCAATGTTTCATCAGTCAGAAGACCCTTCTTGAAATTCTTCTCATAGTTTTGGAGGCCTAATTGGTTCAACATATTTCTTGCACGAGAATAGTTCATATCTTCATTATGTGTCTTTGTCTTCGAGAATTTCTGTCCAACCTACAACAGTGAAGTTGCAATGCAACGTGAAGGCTCACCAACACATTCAGTACTAAAACCTAGAGACATAATTCAATTCGAACAAAATGACTTTCATTTGCAGGAAACATGTACAGCTTACTTACAATGAAAAAGCCACCTTGAAATACTGCAAAAGCCATACCAGTTGTAATTGCATTAACAACTGGATTTGGGGTTCCCATTCCACTCACAATGGAGAATAGAGCGCCCGAACCAAAAGCTGCTGCCATGCTATATAAAAGAGTGTTGGTCAATCATACAGTTGGAAATATATGCGGAATATATTCATCTTATTAACAATTGGTCCCCTGAATTTGTAACGCCCAACATGATTGACTGAAAGGATGAAGGGTATGATATCACTTTCCGTTTTCCTTGTATTATATGTTTTAGTATTGCCTAAGTCCCTAGGATGTCAAGTCCATCTTACAATTTGTCGTTGTTTTGCTGTTTATAACTCAGAAGATAATCATGAACATACATACTGGAGCAACCATATGAGATCCATCATGTAGAAAATAGTTATCAACTAACGGTGGGGATCGCTTTAGAGACCCTGACGTTGCTTCAGCAATTACCAAACTTAAGGATGTTAAAAGGCAGCCGAAATGGAAATGAAGTGGCACATTCTCTGGCTAGATTATGTAGGGAAGAGTCGAGTAGTGGTGTTTTGCTGAGTTCAATCCTACCCTGCATGGAGGCGGCTGTCCAGCATGATTGCAAGGATATTATTTCTCTTAGTCAATACAACACCACATTAAACTAATTAGTTATCAATTGGCTGACAAAGTACACCCTGACTTGTTCATCATATACAAATAGTAAGTCTGGAAACATATTATTTTTACAACTTCAAAAGGATCCAGCTAGTGGTCGTAGTGGTATGTTCTCTCTTTGCACACAGAGAGTGAGAGTGAGTAAAATTGCAGTTTTATCCGTTCATTCGACACCAGTTGCACAATATACTGTGTTCTGCAAATAATTGTGCGTGTTGCTGGGTCATGCCATGGAACTTTGAGGTTTTCAACATAGAAGTAGGAACAGCCAACATGTGCACATTAGCAGCGCATCTCTTGGCAGGAAGAGAATACAGAAGATCATGAATCAGTTAGGATGCGTTTGGTTGAAGGTGTCATATGAATGGGTTGGGACCGTCCAATTTATTTGGGATTGAACCATTCAATTCATGCGTTTGGCTGAATATAAGAGATGAGCTAATTATTTAGGACAGGACCACCAGTCATGCTCACATAGTCATGCATGCAAAGCGTGGCCATTTGATTCGACCGATTTGGTTGGGTGGAACCATAGTTGCCATGTTTCCGGTACGGTGGGAACGAGGAATGGGAACGAGGGACGAGAGTCGGTGGCTGAAAAAAATAGGGTACAACGAGGGTATACATCTCTCGAACGATTTTTTTATAGCGGGGACGCGATCCAATCCGTTTGGGTACGATGAACCCGGTACGGTACCATGAGTCGAGGAACGCAGTTCCTAAAGAACGACGACTCCCTGATGGTCAGCATTCCTTGCTGTTAACGGATCCCTTGCAATTAATGGACTGGAGGAAGAACGAGGAGTCCTTGAGAAAAGAAACGACAGCGTGAGTAAATTATGCCTCGCGTTTTGGCTGTTGGATCCTCGAACCTGAATCGAGGAGCAGGCTGCGGGGACGCCGAATCTTCATCGAATCGTACCAAATCCGACCTCGTTCCCGAATCCGATTCCGGGTCGATGAATCGGGATCGAGGGACGGCCTACCGTTCCCCGTTTCCGGCTACTATGGGTGGAACGGTTCAGCATCTTCAAGGCATATTCTCTTTTTTTGACTTGAACCATTCATGTGCTTTATAACCAAACATGTCTATTTTTTGAACGATCCCAACCCATTCATGACCACCCTTGTAACCAAACGCACCGAGCGCCTCTTGCCATGTTCGTATTAGACACGACATTTGTTTTATTTTATTCAGTCTAAATGCCACTGATAGGTTAATTTTCTCAAAATTAATATTAGGCTTCCATATTGAGGAAACTTGGCATGAGGAAACTTGTTTGGGACTGAAAGGCTTTGTTGTTGTTGTGAACTTATTGTGGTGTTGCAACTATAGGTCTTTTCTCTTAGATTTTGGGGGTTCCATTTAACTGATAATTTAGCAGCAACACTACCAGATAATTGTTTAGTACAGATATTATCTTTAATGGCTTACATAAACATCAAGTAGAACAAATACTCTTCGGAACCAAACGTTCTTTATATCTTAGCCAACCGATATGCAACTGACCAGTAGCTAAGAAAGAAAAGGAGAACATCTTATGTGAACACAATAAGATGCACCTATTCTTTCGAATGTGCTGTTGGCTCCCTGTTACTTGCAAATATTCACATAACAAGAAACAAGAAGTTATGAACCCTCACCTGCCCTGGACATCCTCCACTCCTCGTACCCTTCTCATAACACAAGATATGCCTGCATTTGCACCAGTCATAACTGCAAAATTTCGAGCTTGCACCAGTGGCCCACCTGCCAAAGCCTATAATCCAAAAAAAAAACCATTAACCTGAAGGATTAGAGGATGACTGGATTTGCATTAACCAGGATAATGTTGTACTTGGTACATGATCGACAGAATGTAATCGTTGTCTTTGCATATTCTTAGTTTCTAAGTATATGCCAGACATCCTTAAGGACCAATAAAGACTTTGCTGCACTAAAACTAAAGGAGGAGTGATGATTGCTTTAAGAAACGAGAAAGGAAAAGCCATGTCTACGAAAAGGAAACGCCATCACATGCGCATAGTAAGTACTAGTACATACTAGCTATCTTGATTTGATCTTTAAGAAAGTTGGCTTGATTCCAAATTACAAATCCACCAATCAAGTCTAAAGTCGAACAAAAGAACCTTGATACTCTCGATGTTTTAAGTATTATATGAGCAAGGGGTCACTTGCTTTATGTTCTAAGTAAATATCCCAGAAAATTACCAAAAATGATGGTCTCCAGGTAAATCTGTAGCGAAAGGATTGATATACATGGGGGAGCAGGAGACCTGCGCTTGCTTGAAGGTGGCCATGGCCTTGGGGTCGAGACCGGGAGGCGGCTGCGGCACGGGGAGCCCCGCCCCTCCTTCCGGCGCAAACGTGCCCATGAGCCCGCCGAGCGCGCCGCCCTGCACAGCCCCAAACGCCGTGGTGACGGCGGCCTCGATGTGGGTGGGCTGCTTCGCCATCCACTCGCGCACCCCGACCTCCAGCGACCTGAAACGGTCGGTCAGCTCGGCCAGCGGGTTGGCCCCACCCCGCGACGCCGACTGCGCCGCCGTAGTCGACGAGGAGGCCATCACCACCAGCGGGCGCCTCTTCTGCCCAATCCCTTCCATCCGGCCGTTCGGGTGTTTCGAGAGGAGGAAGAGATAGCGGAGGGTTTGTTTATCCCCTCCCTCGGATGCTCCGCTAATATTTCTCTCCAGTTGCTCAGGGTCGACCACCAACCCCAAACCCCTCTAGTGGATCATATGGGCCGGTTTTTCTGGGCCGTCGCTTCGTCGAGATCTGCGCAAAACACAAGTACATGTAAACTCGCCAAGCCTATTTGCGATGCTCGCCGAAATCGCTAGTTTTTTTTAAAGGATGATGTAACCGGTCTCTGCATCTGGACGATACATGCAGTCATTTTATTAATTATTCACGAATTCCTTACAAGGTAATACATCAGTAAGCCTGAAGTCATCATCTTGGCAACACATGTCGCTACTCCTATCCCCGTGATGAAGGGGAGCCGAATGTCCGAGCCTAATACCAAACATACATCACACCAACACCTAACATTTAATGCCGGATGCCCCATCCAAGTCACAATACCTGGACTGGGTTACACATCGGTCCGACGCACTTTTAGTAGGTGTCGTGGGAATGAGTCTGACAGTAAAAATAGGGGGTACATAGGAGAGGGCAATGTCCTAGCTACGACGAGATTGTACGCACAGATTTACGAGTTCAGGCCCCTCTCGAAGGAGGTAACAGCCCTACGTCTCGGTGTCGCGAAGGCTTGTCGATTGGAATGTGAAATAGTTACAGGGGGTGCGAACCCTTGTGCCAGAGGGGAGGGGTGGCTTATATAGAGTGTGTCGGCCCATCACAGGCCTCAGTTACACACGGGTTCAATGAGAGTTAAGTCCTAAACGTTACTGGTGGCGTACATATTAAATGGTCTTTATGATGGCGGAGTGAATGTCTGACCGTTGCCATCTTGGGTGACTTTAGGTATTATGTACTCCGAGTGGATCCTTGTACGGTCGAGTGAAATTGGGATATCCGAGTGGAATCTTCTGTCGAGTGGATTGCATTTCATGAGGATTTCAGTCGGTATCTTCTGTTGAACCTTTCAGGCCTTAGACTCTTATGTAGTGTCTTTGGACAGGGCGTCTAAGTCAGGCCTAAGACCCTATCCTAGGTACATGCTATCGTCATTAGCCCCCGAATGGATTAAGGACCAAGTGAGGAAGGGTTGAGGTTGATTCCGACCCGATTCAATGTTTTGGAGATATTTCCTTAGGGGTCTGAAAGCATGCTGGTATTTTAACCCTTCGTCAATCGCCTTAACCGATTCTGGCTTCTGGAATTTCCGAGTGAATTATGTTGTATGTCTTCGAGTAGATTGGATTTGGATATCTATGGTGTGATCGACTGCTCTGCGGTTCCCGGATCTCACAGGATTCAAAATTTGGAGAAGCGCGCGAGACAGGACGTGGCGCGGTAAGCGGGGCAAGTGGATAGGGACTCTTCGATCCTCGCGCCATCTTTTTCGCCACGTATCGGGCCAGCGGCTGTTACGGGATGCGCCAGGATTGCATGGGCCCATGGGTCAGTCACTTGGAAGTGTGGCCATAAAAGGTGTTGTTGCCGATGCGTGGTACTGTGCTCCCCATTCGCCCCATTTCTCTCTGCTTCTCTGCCTCATCTCTCCAGCGCCACACTTCTCTGCCCATTCCTCTCGAGCTCCGCGGCTATGGCGAAGGACAAGACCGCAGCTCTGGAGCATGAGAAGAAGGCAACGAGGGGCAAGAAGGCCACAAAGGGGTCGACATCGCGGTCCGCTCTTCCTCCTGGTTGGATCCAGGGGGATTGGATCCCCTCCACTGTTACAAAGGAAGATCTGGTGAATCTCGCCACTGACGGCCTGATTGCTGAAGGGTCTTGGAGGTCGCCAGAGGGGGGGCCTAGTGTAGGATCGAAAGTATGTCTAGAGGGGGGGTGATTAGACTACTTGACCAAATAAAAACTTAACATTTTCCCAATTTTAGTTCTTGGCAGATTTTAGCTATTGTAGGACAAGTCAAGCAATCATCACACAATTCAAGCAAGCATGCAAAGAGTATATTGGCAGCGGAAAGTAAAGCATGCAACTTGCAAGAATGTAAAGGGAAGGGTTTGGAGAATTCAAACGCAATTGGAGACACGGATGTTTTTCCCGTGGTTCGGATAGGTGGTGCTATCCTACATCCACGTTGATGGAGACTTCAACCCACGAAGGGTAACGGTTGCGCGAGTCCACGGAGGGCTCCACCCACGAAGGGTAATGGTTGCGCGAGTCCACGGAGGGCTCCACCCACGAAGGGTCCACGAAGAAGCAACCACCCACGAAGGGTCCACGAAGAAGCAACCTTGTCTATCCCACCATGGCCATCGCCCACGAAGGACTTGCCTCACTAGCGGTAGATCTTCATGAAGTAGGCGATCTCCTTGCCCTTACAAACGCATTGGTTCAACTCCACAATCTTGTCGGAGGCTCCCAAGTAACACCTAGCCAATCTAGGAGACACCACTCTCCAAGAAGTAACAAATGGTGTGTTGATGATGAACTCCTTGCTCTTGTGCTTCAAATGATAGTCTCCCCAACACTCAACTCTCTCTCATAGGATTTGGATTTTGTGGAAAGAAGATTTGAGTGGAAAGCCAACTTGGGGAAGGCTAGAGATCAAGATTCATATGGTAGGAATGGAATATCTTGGTCTCAACACATGAGTAGGTGGTTCTCTCTCAGAACATATGAGTTGGAATTGTGTATGTGTTCTGATGGCTCTCTCCACGAATGAAGAGGAGGTGGAGGGGTATATATAGCCTCCACACAAAATCCAACCGTTACACACAGTTTTCCAATCTCGGTGGGACCGAATCAACAAACTCGGTCGAACCGAAAAGGTAAACCTAGTGACCGTTAGAGATTTTCGGTGGGACTGACATGCAACTCGGTAGGACCGATATGGTTAGGGTTTGGGCATAACGTAATCTCGGTGAGACCGATTACACAAACTCGGTGAGACCGATTTTGGTAATTAGCTAACCAGAGAGTTGGTCAGGCAAACTCGGTGGGACCGATTTGCTCTTTCGGTGAGACCGAAAAGTTACAAAAAGGAAACACTGAATTTACATTGCAATCTCGGTGGGACCGATTCGCTCTTTCGGTGAGACCGAAAAGTTACGAAAGGGAAACAGAGAGTTTGCAATCCCATCTCGGTGAGACCGAGATCCCTATCGGTAGAACCGAATTGCTAGGGTTTGGCAGTGGCTTATGACAAGTGAAACTCGGTGGCGCCGGATAGAAGAATCGGTAGGACCGAGTTTGGCTTAGGGTTTAGGTCATATGTGGATATGGGAAAGTAGTTGAGGGTTTTGGAGCATATCACTAAGCACATGAAGCAAGAGGCTCATTAAGCAACACCTCATCCCTCCTTGATAGTATTGGCTTTTCCTAAAGACTCAATGTGATCTTGGATCACTAAAATATAAAATGAAGAGTCTTGAGCTTTTGAGCTTGAGCCAATCCTTTGTCCTTAGCATTTTGAGGGTTCCACTTTCACATCTATGCCATGCCAATCATTGAGCTTTCCTGAAATAGTCATCTTGGAATAGCATTAGCTCAATGAGCTATATGTTGTTATGAATTACCAAAACCACCTAGGGATAGTTGCACTTTCAATCTCCCCCTTTTTGGTAATTGATGACAACATATAGATCAAAGCTTCGACAAATGATAATAAGCATGAAATATATCGTCGCTTTGAGAAGTATGTAACAAGTAAGAGCTCCCCCTAAATTTATGCATATTTAAAATTTGCTTTGGACTGCAAATGCACAAAGAGTTAGAGTCATGGGTTACTCTTCCATGTCACATACATCTTGGTGGAGCACTTAAAATGATAAGAATGAAATACATGCACTCATCACCAAGAATAGTGAATGATCACATAAGATAGATAAGATGATAATATTAAGCAAACATTAAGTGTAACTTATGATCAGACACATGATCATCAATGTCTCACAGATAACGGCATAGTATCTCAAGCACTCAAAAGCAAACAAAGTTCGAAAAACCACCAAATAAAACAAGAGAGAATAAAAGCAACACTCTCTCCCTCGAAGCCTATGATCTATACATTTTCTCCCCCTTTGGCAACAAGTTACCAAAAATTTCCTAGAAAATGCATAGTGCTAAGTCGACACTCAGGCTTGATCTTCAGGTGGTGGTGGAGTCCGGATCACTCCAAGGACGAAGCCTTCTGTAGACGTGGTTGGAGTTGAGGCTGAAGTAGATGCTGGAGCTGGTGGAACTGAAGCTGTAGCTGGTGCAGAAGTGGTGGCTCTGGTGTCAGCAACTGGCACTGCATGTGATCTCTGAACTCTTGGCACTCTGGCAAATGCATCAGTTGTAGTCTTGCCTCTCCTCTCCTGCATGTCATCCTGAAGTTGTTCCCCTGCAGACTGAATCTCTGTTACTTTGACATCCAAGTCATAAAACTTTTGTTCCATGATCCTCTCTAAGCTCTGCTGATTCTGAGTGAGGGTGGCTAGTCCTTGCTCAATCCTCAGTGTGGATGCAATCAAGTAACCAAGCTGCTCTTGTTTGGTTTTCAAGAAATACTCAGATGCCTCCTCTTGAGTTGGCATCTTGGCAGCTTTCTCCTTCCTCGCCTTCTCCTTCTTGGCTTGTGCTTGGGCAGATGATGGCTCATTCTCAATCATGACCACTTGATTATCTTCAAAATCTGGACGGATGGGCAGGTGTTCCTTGTCCAATAAGTATATGCCCGTGCCCATCTTAGAGTTGATGAGCTCCTAAATCTATGGGGCATATCCACAGCTCCTCTTCTGGTCTGCTGCTGTCCTCTTGATTGTTTCAATCATAAGGCTCATGACTTTGAATTTCTGTGGCACGTCAAATATATGAAGCAAGTTGATCGCGTGGCCCCTGATCATCTTGTGATCTCCAGACTTGGGCAATAGGGTGTGCCTAAGAATCCAATTGATGGTTGGCAGCCCTGACAGAAGATAGTGTACTGAGCCAAACTTGAACGTATCAAGTGCCCCGTTTGGAATTTCCTTGCACATATTGGACATAGAGTTGTGGTCCATCTTCTTCTTGGCATAGATATCCAAGTCATCCTCATGCTCCTCTGGGGCATTGATGAGCTGTGCCCACTCAGCAACGGTAGATTGGTACCTCGTACCTTCAGACATCCATGTGATCTTTCCATCTGGGTAGAAATGTGCTGTGGAGTAGAATTGCATAATGAGTTCCTCATTCCACTTTGTGAGCTTCTGCCCAACAAAGTCTGCTACTCCACAAGCATTGAAGCTGTCATACACTCCAGGGTAGTGTTCTTCATTGTCCTTGATGTACTCCCAATTGACCCATCTCATGTCACAAACTATGGGCTTCTTGTCCAACAAAACTGTCTCATAGAAGTCCTGTTGTTCCTTAGTATGAAACCTGTAATCAACAGCAGTTCTTCTCCTTGAAGCATACGGATCTGCTTCTCTCCACTTCCTCAGCCCTGAGTCTCTTCTGAGCTTCATGTCCTCAGCCACAGGATGAGCATCATTGTGGTCTGGGATCTTGGGCTTGAGCTTTCTCAGAACATGCTCTTCATCATCTTCTTCAGCAGCTTCAGGAACTGGGGCCTTGTTCTTTTCAGTTACAGGTATGCTCCTCGTACTTCTCTTTGGAGCTGTCTTGACCTTTGATGCAGCCTTGGGTGCTTCCTTGGGCTTAGATACAGTAGCCCCTGATTTGATAGCATCACCCATTAGCTTGGGTGCCTTAGGTGCTGGTGCAGCAACCTCTTCTTCTTCCTCTTCTTCCATGATGGAAGCCTTTCCAAGCACTCTGGCTACGGTCTTCTTGACCCTTTCCTTCCTTTTCTTTCCTTCACCAGCAACTGGCTCTATGGTTGCAGGCTTTTCAGGAATCTGAGTTGAGGCTCTGGCCTTTGGCATAGGCTGCCTACCTGCTGGCCTTTTGATTTTCAATTCTGGCTTTGTGCCTTGAGCTGAGCCATGTTCCTTCTCGAGCACTACTCTCTTTGAAGTTGCTTCCTCTTCTGCCACATAGTCCTCATCCTCTGATTCTGAGGTTCTCTTCTTCCTTTGTCTTGTGGCAGCTTTTGGCAGATTGCTAGGGGTGCTCCTGCTGCCTTCATCTAAAGAACTTGAGGGACTAGTGCCCTCACTCATCTGCACTGGCTGTTCTGACATGTTCTGGCTATCACTTTGGTCTGACATGATGAACAAGCTGACTGCTGACCCTGTGAATAGTTTATAGATGAGGTAGAGTGGATGAGCATCACAAAATGCAGAGATTTTTGCAAAAGAATGATTCAAAATCTTAGTTTTAGTTTCCCACTGAAATCATCTCGGATCTACCGATTTTTAAACTCGGTGATACCGAAGCAGTTTTGGAACCTAAACTAGTGAACTCAGTCAGACCGAGTCACAGTTCGGTGGCACCGAAACTGCTAGGGTTTCACAAAGTTCCAAAATCGGTCACACCGATAAGTAATTCTCGGTCAGACCGAGTCTCACTTGTGCAATGGCATGAGCCAAATTGGTGGGACCGAGTTTTTCAACTCGGTGGGTCCGAGATGATTTCGGCGGAAACCTAACCCTAAAATTTTCGAATTAAACCTAATCTACGAGTTCATTGACTGGATAGAAGTTTAACAAACGTGGCAAGAATCATGATGATCACAATGTGCTAAGAATTGGATTGGGGAATAGCACAAAGATCAAGTCCATACCCTAGTTCGACGGAGACTCGCTACGGCGGCAACGGCGGGGTTGAATTTCCGTTGACGGCGACGGAGACCAGCGACTGGAGGCGGCTGGCGGCGAGGAGACGATCCGGAGACCAAGTTGGCAGAGCAGGCTATCGCGCGGGCGAAGGGGTTCGGAGAAATTTCCAAATTTTTGCCTGTGACTATATATAGCCCGACCCTGTCGGTGTGACCGAGTGGAACAACTCGGTGGCACCGAGATGCAAAACTGTATACAGTTGTTGCAACTCGGTGTGACCGAATGGTTCAAATCGGTTGCACCGAGATCGAAAACCTATATCAACTTAATGATCTCGGTAGGACCGAAAGTAGGGTATCGGTCAGACCGAGAATCATAAAGAGGTTTTGGAAGTTTAAGTCTATGACGAATCGGGGACTCCGAGCGCTCCTCACACAGAGTGGTTCGAATCTGACTTGATCAAATTTTGTGATGTAGCATGAATAGAGTTTGAGATGAGAAAAGCATAGATAGCTAGAGGAGGTTCTTAGGCATTCTTGTCCATCCACTTGGCAAAAGGAAATAAAACCAAACAATCAAGACAACAAGTGGATGTCCTCGAATGAGTAAGATATGCAATCAGCATGCTCACACAATAAGATGGCAAATGAAATATGTGACAAGGCATGCACAACCAATTCTAGCATCTATCAAGCAATTTGCGATGACAAGGTCGTCTATATATGAGTATATTGACTTAGGAGTCAAGTGGGAACACTTGATCATAGGTCATACTCATCGTTTAAGCTCAAGTGGGGTTACCACTTTTACATAAAGCATTGTTGTGTTCACATCTTTAGAGTTGCTTTAGCTCAAGTCTTAGAGTAAAGCTCCCCCTAGATGTGATATCCCCCCTTAGAGGGATGAACTAACCTCGGGTTTTGTCGATGATGACTTCATGTAGATGTTGAAGATGTGGATGCCCAATGTTGATGTAGATCACTTGGAGCTATCCATTTGAGTGAATTGCACTTTCAATACCTACATGGGTTAGTCCCACAAGGAACAAACAAGGATATCCATAGACATAGAGTGATGCACACACAAGATGATGTCCATGAAAACTTTTAGGTTACCTTGTCCCTTGTCTTACCAACAAGAGGGTTTGTGACTCCTTGAACTAGTGCAAGATGTGGAAGTTGATTGCACTTGTCCTTCCCAAAATGATAAGAGTGAAGTATGTTGGCGGAGTCACCCTCAAGAACTCTCTAGTTCTTCTTCTTTTGGATCCACACCATCTTGATGGGAATCCTTGGAGTTGTAGTCGTACTTGATGAAGTGGAACTTGAAGTAGTCTTGGGAATCCACTTGACTAAGGTCTTAGGAGCTTCTTCAAATGCATCAATTTCCTCTTGAAGCTTGTCCTTGCCTTTTTGCTTGTAGTCTTGTGGTGGAAGATCATCTTGAGCTTGTGTCCCCTTGAAAGAAGTATCATACTTCTCTTGTTGAGGAACAAACTTTGTCTTGGGGTATTGATCTTCTTCCCACTCAACTCCATTTGCATTGAACTTTCGTTCAAAACCAACACCTTGATTCTTCCGGTGCATTCCTTGCTTGCGCACAATTTCCTCGAATGGCTTACTCCCGGCAAGGCTTTTGTACACTCCTTTCTCTATAATTCCCTTCAATAAGCTATTTTCTTGCTCAAGTGTAACTTGGCTAAGAGAATCATTAGTGGAATCAAGAGAACTATTAGAAGCAACAATATTGGATTTAGCATGATCATTGTTACTGCTAGAGGAAGAATCTTTCTTGTTCTTGTTACTAGACTTGACTTGAGGCATGTAAGTGGATAAGAGTAAACGCTTGGCAATGTAAGAAGAACTTTTCTTGCGGAGATCATCATTGATTGCTTTTAAGAACTCATGCTCTTGCTCAAGATTGAGCTTTTCAAAGTGTAATTTCTCATGAGCTCTTAAAAGTTCTCGATGATCTTCGAAGATAGTTTCATGAGCTAACTTAAGAGTGTTTAGTTCTTTAGTTAGAGCCTCAATCTTCTCCTTATCATTGTCATTCGTTTTATCTTGATTAGCATGATTAATTGACGTTTCATGATAGTATTCATCACTAGAGTTGTCAACAAGCAAATCATCACCTAACAAGTCATCTTCATCACTATTGAAATCAACATACTCGGGGTGTGTTACCTTAGGACCTTTGGCCATGAAGCATCTTCCAATTCCTTCATTTGGTGAGTCAAATATGTCGTAGGAGTTGGTTGACACAAGTGCTAGACCGGCAACACCTTCATCTTGAGTATCTTCGGAGTCGGAGTGATAACTTCTCTCGGAGTGGCTGTTGGAGTCGGAGCCGGATACCCATTCACCAACATGAGCTTGATGTCTTCGTTTTGTGTAGCTCCTTGATGATTTTTCCTTCCTTTCCGAATCCTTGCTTCTCCATGAGTATCTTCGTTCATAACGATCATCTCTACTCCTTCTCTCTCTTGGTGGTGATTCTTTGCTTCTTATTTTTGGAGAATCTTCTCTTCTCTTGTAGGGAGCCGTACACTCATTGGAATAGTGTCCGGGTCTTCCACAACTGTAGCAGTTTCGCTCTCGACTAGAAGATCTTTTGTCATTGTAGGACCTTGACTTGAAGCTTCTATCTTTGCTTCTACTCTTGTAGAACTTATTGAAGTTCTTCACCATTAAGCTCAATTCTTCATTGAAGTTTTGTTTCTCACTTGATGATGTAGGGGTTTCACATAAGGCTTTGTAGGCACCACTTGATTTGTTGTGAAGTTCCTCTTTATCCTTAAGTGACATCTCATGAGCAACAATTCTTCCAATCACCTCTGTTGGCTTGAGATCTTTGTAATTGGGCATCATTTGGATCAATGTGCACACGGTATCATATTTTCCATCCAAGGCTCTTAGAATCTTCTTGATGATGAATCTATTGGTCATCTCTTCACTTCCTAAGCCGGCAATCTCATTTGTGATGAGAGCAAGCCTAGAGTACATTTCAGCGACACCTTCACCATCCTTCATTTTGAACTTGTCAAGTTGACTTTGAAGAACATGGATTCCTTGACGGAGTCGGTACCTTCGTGCATATCAATCAAAGTGTCCCAAATTTCCTTTGCATTCTCAAGACGGCTGATTTTGTTGAATTCTTCGGGGCACAATCCGTGGAAGAGAATATCACAAGCTTGAGCATTGTATTGCAACATCTTCAACTCATCCGCGGTAGCTTCACGGTTTGGTTCTTTCCCATCAGAGAAGTCACCTTGCAAACCAACACACACAATAGCCCAAACGGCGGGGTTATGTCCAAGAATATGCATTTTCATTTTATACTTCCAACTAGCAAAATTAGTACCATCAAAGTAAGGACCTCTACGGTGATAATTTCCCTCGCTAGACGCCATACTCTCCTAGGTTGTGAAATCAAGGCTATGACCACCAAAAGCTATGGAGATCAAAGCAAATGGAGACCAAAGCTCTAATACCACTTGTAGGATCGAAAGTATGTCTAGAGGGGGGTGATTAGACTACTTGACCAAATAAAAACTTAACCTTTTCCCAATTTTAGTTCTTGGCAGATTTTAGCTATTGTAGGACAAGTCAAGCAATCATCACACAATTCAAGAAAGCATGCAAAGAGTATATTGGCAGCGGAAAGTAGAATGTAAAGGGAAGGGTTTGGAGAATTCAAACGCAATTGGAGACACGGATGTTTTTCCCGTGGTTCGGATAGGTGGTGCTATCCTACATCCACGTTGATGGAGACTTCAACCCACAAAGGGTAACGATTGCGTCAGTCCACGAAGGGCTCCACCCACAAAGGGTAACGGTTGCGCGAGTCCACAGAGGGTCCACCCATGAAGGGTCCACGAAGAAGCAACCACCCACAATGGGTCCACGAAGAAGCAACCTTGTCTATCCCACTATGGCCATCGCCCACACAGGACTTGCCTCACTAGCGGTAGATCTTCACGAAGTAGGCGATCTCCTTGCCCTTACAAACTCCTTGGTTCAACTCCACAATCTTGTCGGAGGCTCCCAACTGACACCTAGCCAATCTAGGAGACACCACTCTCCAAGAAGTAACAAATGGTGTGTTGATGATGAACTCCTTGCTCTTGTGCTTCAAAATGATAGTCTCCCCAACACTCAACTCTCTCTCATAGGATTTGGATTTGGTGGAAAGAAGATTTGAGTGGAAAGCAACTTGGGGAAGGCTAGAGATCAAGATTCATATGGTAGGAGGTGGTTCTCTCTCAGAACATATGAGTTGGAATTGTGTATGTGTTCTGATGGCTCTCTCCACGAATGAAGAGGAGGTGGAGGGGTATATATAGCCTCCACACAAAATCCAACCGTTACACACAGTTTTCCAATCTCGGTGGGACCGAATCAACAAACTCGGTCGAACCGAAAAGGTAAACCTAGTGACCGTTAGAGATTTTCGGTGGGACTAACATGCAACTTGGTAGGACCGATATGGTTAGGGTTTGGGCATAACGTAATCTCGGTGAGACCGATTACACAAACTCGGTGAGACCGATTTTGGTAATTAGCTAACCAGAGAGTTGGTCAGGCAAACTCGGTGGGACCGATTTGCTCTTTCGCTGAGACCGAAAAGTTACAAAAAGGAAACACTGAACTTACATTGCAATCTCGGTGGGACTGATTCGCTCTTTCGGTGAGACCGAAAAGTTACGAAAGGGAAACAGAGAGTTTGCAATCCCATCTCGGTGAGACCGAGATCCCTATCGGTAGAACCGAATTGCTAGGGTTTGGCAGTGGCTTATGACAAGTGAAACTCGATGGCGCTGGATAGAAAGAATCGGTAGGACCGAGTTTGGCTTAGGGTTTAGGTCATATGTGGATATGGGAAAGTAGTTGAGGGTTTTGGAGCATATCACTAAGCACATGAAGCAAAAGGCTCATTAAGCAACACCTCATCCCTCCTTGATAGTATTGGCTTTTCCTAAAGACTCAATGTGATCTTGGATCACTAAAATATAAAATGAAGAGTCTTGAGCTTTTGAGCTTGAGTCAATCCTTTGTCCTTAGCATTTTGAGGGTTCCACTTTCACATCCATGCCATGCCAATCATTGAGCTTTCCTGAAATAGTCATCTTGGAATAGCATTAGCTCAATGAGCTATATGTTGTTATGAATTACCAAAACCACCTAGGGATAGTTGCACTTTCACCTAGCCCAAGTCGCGCGAGGGCGAGTGCGTTCTCCTCATGACCCACATCGATTGAGGTTTCTCTCTGCCTCCTCACCCGTTCTTCCGAGGTTTTTTGAACTTCTTCGGTGCCCAGATCCACCATTTTCCTCCCAACACCATCTCTTATCTTGCCGCATTCGTTTCAATGTGCGAAAACTTCTTGGGGTGTCACCCGCACCGGGGATTGTTCAAACACATCTTCACTTGCTGATCTCAGTCGGTGAAGAAAGCTAATCCGACTGATGAGAGGACGCATGTGATCCAGATGTGCGAGGGGCTAGGAATCCAAATGAGGGGTAGGAGCACTTTCCCTCCTATGACTTTTCCTGAGTCAGTTAGGGGCCGGGTGGCAGTCGACTTGGTTTTACTGCAAAGATGTTTCGACTCCTGGTCAGTCAACCGGCCTTCCTCCTTTCACTCTGGAAAGACTCCGCCACCCTCCTTGATTAACTGTATCTCCTGAGGAGAAGGGCGAGGTAGCAATCCTGGTCGATGCGGTCATTCTGTTGGTCCAGGGCAGAGTGAAGGGCATGGATCTGTTGGAGGTGTTCCTTAGTCGACGCATCCAACCCTTGCAAGCTCGTGACCACCCCATGTGGATGTACTCAGGCCCAGAAGACACCGCTCGGACCCACCCGGAGGAGGTCAACGAGGAGACGGTGGCCCAGTGGCTTCGGAGCATAACTGGTAACAAGGACAATCCCCGAGGAGCCAAGAGGATCTTTCCATTCGACGCCCAAAACGCTCCAGGAGAGGTCAGACGTGTTTGTCGACTATATATGTCTTGTATTCTCCAATATGTAGTTATTCTGGAATCCGACTGACATTTGTGACTTGTGTCTTGTAGGTTTTCACCAACATGTACTCTATGCCGAACGGAGAGCAGCACCTCGAAGAGTGGAGAGTGAAGGCGGGAGCGCTGACATAAACTATGCAGATGACAATGAGGATGACAGCGAAGACTCTAACGATGGCGAGGAGGTTGAGTCACACCATGCTCCGAGCGACGCTCCAAGCAATCACAAGATCCTGCGGGCGGCCACGACAAGGCGGTGGCATCGAGTGCGAGAATTACCAAGCACACTCGGACGTCAACTCCAGAATCGACGGAGAAGACTGCCAAGCAAAACAAAGTCGCTCCACCAAAGCCTCGGAAGGCCCTGCCCAGGATCAAGGTGGTCGTGCCTGTTGCTTCTGCGTAAGTGTTTCTTTTCCTTGTTCTTCATTGTTGTTGTGGACTTCCTCATTTGTTTGATCGAGTGAGATTTTGGACTTCCAGGCTGCTACTTCTGCAACGTCCATGAATATTGACGAGGAGCAGGTTGATGGGATACCGCAGACGTGGCCACCTCTCGAGAAGGTATGATACTGCAGACATGTTTACGCTATGTCCACTATTTTGGTGGTCGACTAAAATCTCACTATCAAGTGTTTGCAGCGCCAACAGATGTTATCCAGCTTCCAGACGACGACGACGAGGATGAACCCCAGAGGAGTGTGGGGAGAAGGGGCAGGGCTTCGAGCAAGAGGGCGCCTTCCAGTCGAGCGCCCTGCCCGCCGCCCGAGCCTGTTGTTCAAGAACTTGGTGACCCGTCTCGAGCCACTGTTTCTTTTGTTGTTCCTTTGTCGACTAATCAGCCTCCAGTGTCGACTGTTCAGACATTGGGTCCGACTGTCAGCCCCAAACTCTGATCCCTCCAGCTACGTCATCGACTCCATCATCATCCCAGTTCACTCTGCATCATGTCCTGGAGGACCAAACATGAGCGGCCAAGGAAGCCATGATCCAAGCTGGCCTGATGATGGACTGACTGAAGGTGGTGTATGAGACCAGCAAGGCCACTTACGACGCCAGCTCTACCCTCCAAACCAATGTCCGAGTAAGTACGATTGTAAGTTGATTTCCGATTGCTAGGTCCCCGATCGTCCCAACTGGGCTCCACTACTGATCAACCGGAAAAGAACACAACACAACGATCAAGATCTTCATCGAGCTCCCACTTGAGCTCGGTTGCGTCACCTGCACTGGTATCATCGGCACCTGCAACTGTTTGGAAGTATCTGTGAGCCACGAGGACTCAGCAATCTCACACCCGCGAGATCAAGACTATTTAAGCTTATGGGTAGGATAGGGTAATGAGGTGGAGTTGCGGCAAAGCACTAAGCATATATGGTGGCTAACTTACGCAAAAGAGAGCGGGAAGAGAAGCAATGCACGGTCGAGAAGCTATAAGTGATCAAGAAGTGATCCTGAAACTACCTACGTTCAAGCATAACACAAGACCGTGTTCACTTCCCGGACTCCGCCGGAAAGAGACCATCACGGCTACACACGCGGTTGATGCATTTTAATTAAGTTAAGTGTCAAATTTTCTACAACCGGATATTAACAAATTCCCATCTCCCATAACCGCGGGCACGGCTTTCGAAAGTTCAAAACCCTGCAGGGGTGTCCGAACTTAGCCCATCGTAAGCTCTCACGGTCAACGAAGGATATTCCTTCTCCCAGGAAGACCCGGTCAGTCTCGGAATCCCGGTTACAAGACATTTCGACAATGCTAAAACAAGACCAGCAAGACCGCCCGATGCGCCGACAATCCTGATAGGAGCTACACATATCTCGTTCTCAGGGCAACACCGGATGAGCACTCCCTACAACTAAAACCAGCCCTCAAGTTTCCCTAAGGTGGCGCTGCAAAGGACTCTAGTTCGGACCAACACTTAGAGAAGCACTGGCCCGGGGGGGTTTAAAATAAAGATGACCCTCGGGTTGGCCGACCCAAGGGAAGGGTAATAGGTTGTTAGGCAAATGTAAAACCAAGGTTGGGCCTTGCTGAAGGAGTTTTATTCAAAGTGAACTGTCAAGGGGTTCCCATAACACCCAACCGCGTTAGGAACGCAAAATCAAGGAACATAACACCATGACGGAAACTGGGGCGGCAAGAGTGGAACAAAACACCAGGCATAAGGCCGAGCCTTCCACCCTTCACCAAGTATATAGATGCATTAATGAACATAATAGATATTGTGATATCCCAACATATGCATGTTCCAACAAGGAACAAACTTCATCTTCACCTGCAACTAGCAATGTTATAAGAGGGGCTGAGCAAAAGCGGTAACATAGCCAAACAACGGTTAGGAAGGTGGGTTAGAGGCTTGACATGGCAATGTGGGAGGCATCATATAGCAAGTGGTTGGTATCGCAGCATAGCAATAGAGAGAACAACTAGCAAGCAAAGATAGAAGTGATTTCGAGAGTATGGTCATCTTGCCTGAAATCCCGCAAGGAAGAAGAATGAGTCCATGAAGAAGACAATCGGACGTAGTCGAATGGATCCTCACAACTCCGGAACGAAACCGAAGCTAACGAGAGAAGCAACCTGGAAAGAAGCAAGCAGCAAAGTAAACAACCATCACATCAACATGGCATGATGCACAACCAAGTATGATGCATGTCCGGTTTAATGAGGCATGGCATGGCAAAATGCACAAACAATCCTACAAATTAAGTGGAGCTCAATATGCAACTCCGTTGCATATTGACGAAACACCACGTCAATTATCTAGTTCCTCTCGTTTATGTACCCAACAATGTTAAATGTTATTAAACATGGCAAGGGGGGGTGAAGCATGTGAAAACTACCTATCTAGACAAGTTTAAATGAGGCCGGATATAACAAACAACAAATTCCAGAAAATCCTCACATGCATATTTTAGGTTTGGTACTATTCTGCCCTAAACCATATTTTAGAGTTGTTAAACATGAATTCTTCTACCACATTTACATATAAAGTTTGTTAAGTTTGGAGCTACGGTTAATTAGTTATGAAATAAAACATTTAACATGGCATATGAGCAAATTAATGCAAACATCAAGTTAAACATTTTAAACATGGTTGAAAGTTGGATATTATGAAACTAGACACAATTCTAAGCATTTTTCATATATAAATCATTTTAATCCGATGCACGGTTTTGAAGTTATTATATGCATGAACATAAGGGGTTTTCTGAAAAACTGCTATCTTTGGAAAAATAGGATAAACGTTCTATGGAAAAAACATGAAACGTGCCGTATCTAGCTGGCCCAACAAGTAAAAAAACAAGCGGGGCGCTGGGGTGTGGCCTCACCATGGGCTCGGCCCAGTTCGGTGGGAGGAGGTCGGCAGGCCGGCTGGTTGAGGAGGCCCGCTGGAGCGCTGGGCCTCAGGTGGGTCGCAGCCCACGGGGCCCAGAGGCACCTCATCCTCCTCCCCGATCCCACTGGATCGAGGAAAGGCAGGGGCGGCGATGGCCGGCGATGGGGATGGTGGTGCAGCGCGGAGAGGGCCGGCGGACGGCGGGGATGGATGGATCTGGCAGGAGGGTGCTCGGATCCGACCGGAGGAGGGGCCGGCGAGGTACAGCGGGGCGTTTTCGAGCTTAGGCGGCAGCGTACATGGCACAGGGAGAGAGAGGTTAGAGAGAGATAAGAAGAAGGGAGATGGTGGCGGCGAAAGGAGCAGGACGGGGCGCTGCTCACCTGAGATGGTGGCGGCGCTCGCTGGCGACGACGAGGGCTGGTGGCCAGAGGCGGCGGGGCTGACGCAGTGGTGCGGGTATGAGGCGGCGGGGTCGGGGCTCCCAAGAGGCGGGGCTGGAGCAGGGAGACGGGACGGGCGGCGAGCGCGGGCGGCGCTTGGGCCCCGCACGGGTCTGAGCGGGCCGCGGCGGATGGGGCACTGGAAGGGTGACATGGAGGCATCCGATTGGCCGTGGGCGTCGGCTGCGGCGGCACAGCCAGTGGTGGCGCACCACTTGGCGGCGGAGGGCTGGACGGGCATGGATTTCGAGGAGGGGCGGCGGATGCAGGTAGGAGGTGGCTGGCGGCGTGAAAATTGAGGAGGGGGTAGGTAGAAGTAGGTGGAGGGGGTTAGGGTTCCAAAAATGGAAGGGGAAGGTCTACATATAGACACAAGGGCTCGGTTAGGGGGATTTGGGGGCTTCTGAAGCCCTTCGATCGAGATCCGACGGTCCGGGGCGGAGGGGAGTGTAGGCGGGCTGCAGGTGGGCTGATGATGGGTTGTGTAAGTGGACTAGTAGGCTGAGAAGAGAGGAAGATGGGCAGCCCGACACATGTTTCCGGATACCGGAAACGTCCGACGTATGACCGGCTATAGTGCTGCTATATGTTTAACGGTTGGGCTATCAAATGAGCTCCGAATGCGATGAAACTTGACAGGCGGTCTACCTACACTATAACAACACCGCACGCCAACTTTCATCCCATTCCGAGAACATTTTTCGGCCACTTATAAAATAATATTTCGGACGTGTCTCGGGCGCGTCCAAGTGTGTCTGGGCTCAGAATGGACAACGGAAGGAACTGGGGGAATCCGTACGAATGCAAGTTTTGAAAACATGATGATGCAATGCACATGATGACATGGCAAGATGCGACACGCAAGCAAATGACAAGGCAACAACAGCGAATAACTAGAAGACACCTGGCACATCGGTCTCGGGGCGTTACACTGGTCCAGTGGGGGCACGCTGAGTGCACCCACTAGGTGTAGTCCCCGAGACCGCCGTGAAATTTTTGATTCGGCAGTGGTCTTTTATAATATGTTGGTTTGTTGTTCGTCACTCGGGTCGGTCAGGCCGTGTCGAGTGAGTTCCAGGTCCAGTGGGGGCACGCTGAGTGCACCCACTGGGTGTAGTCCCCGAGACCGCTGTCGACTGCATGCAGTGGGGGGGGGGGGGGGGGGGGTCTGAGAACAAGGTTTTTTTCACTCGGTCCGGGCAGGTCGTACCAAGTGGGAAATCGAACCAGTGGGGGCATGCTGAGTGCACCCATTGGGTGTAGTCCCCGAGACCGTCGTCGAATGTTTGATTCGGCGGTGGTCTTAAAACTTCTTTAACAACAGCAATCTGAACTTGCTCTTCTTCACTCGGAAGTAAAGGGTCTTTCTTGTTGTTGACTGAATTGTCTTTTTGTTGATTGTAGAAATCTTGTGAGCTTGGGACTCAGTATACTGCCCTGGAGAAGGAGAAGATCCAACTCAAGCTTGATCTGGAGCTTGCCAGGAAGAACCTGAAGGACGCTCATGATGAAGTAGCGACCATGGGAGGAAACAACTTGCTGATTGTATGCTTAGATATTTCTTCTTTTCCATCCTTTGAACCGAGTGAGTGACTCCACTCGAACAGATGTGCGTAGTGAAAATCGTCAACTCGAAGCACAACTGAAGAATGTTATTTCTTTAGACACCATGAAGCAGGCATTGGAGAAGAAGGACACTGATCCTGCGGGGGCATAGAAGGTGGCGCGTGAGAATACTAAATTGGCTAAGAGGAAGTTGGCTTCAGTCAGCAAACTGGAAAAGGAAAATGCCAATCTGAAGACTGCCGTCGATGGGGCGAAGAAAGAAGCTGCACAGCTGAGAGAAGAGAAGGTGGCCCTGACTGACAAGGTGGATGAGCTCACTCGAAAGAGGGATGAGCTGGAGGTTTATCTGGGAGGTCTTGCCAAGAAGTTGTACGTCATGCTTGAAGGTACCTTTGTCCATCCGAGTGAATCCGGAAAGCTTTTATATAACTCTATTGTCGACTCATTTTTCACCCTCATGCAGAGTTCTGTCAGGACTTTAAGCGGGAGAATGAGCGGATCGAACCAGGCTTGGACCCCACGAAGTCGCTCGTCAAAGATGAAGCCGCAATGAATGTGATGCGACTTGAAGGTCGTCTTGACAGCGTCTTGGGGTACATTGCCCGACTGAAGGTTGCGTTGTCCAAGATAGACCAAGAGCTGTGGCCAGAAGACAGACTTTAGAATGACCTTGAGTCGCTGATGGTTCGGCTCAATGACATCCCCAGTCAAGTGCAGGCATGAAAGAAATTAGCTGCTCATTGTGGAGCCGATGTGGCTCTTTCACTCGTCAGAGTCCATTGCAGGGATGCCAAGGAGGAACAACTGAAGGCTCTCCAAGTGGCAAACATGAAGAAACTCCAATTCCAGTCTTTCATGGAGACCTTTATAGAAGCAGCCACTCGCATAGCCGACGACATCAACTTGGACACCTTCGTCGAGCCAGCGAGTCCGCCCCCACCGAGTGAAAAACTTTAATGATCCATATTTATTTTCCTCGGAATGTCGAGTGAACGTGTAGCAATTAAAATCTTTCAGGCCTGACGCCCGAGTACTTTTGCTTGCGGTTCTGAAACTTGCCGGATTTATCCGAACTTGGTGGTTTTATCCGAATTTTGCTTTCCTGCTTCCGAAATGTTTTGTGTGATCGGATTTTTCGACTTAGGCGAAGCTGGTTCACAGCTAAGCCCCCGAGTGGGAGGATTGCTCTCCACTCGGAGTAGTTTTGAAACTCGGGCGAATATGGGATCGCTGTCGGTGTCAAAACCAGCGGATCTCGGGTAGGGGGTCCCGAACTGTGCGTCTAAGACGGATGGTAACAGGAGGCGGGGAACACAATGTTTACCCAGGTTCGGGCCCTCAGATGGAGGTAATACCCTACTTCCCGCTTGATTGATCTTGATGATATGAGTATTACAAGAGTTGATCTACCACGAGATCGGAGAGGCTAAACCCTAGAAGCTAGCCTTTGGTATGATTGTTGTTGTCCTACGGACTAAAACCCTCCAGTTTATATAGACACCGGAGGGGCTAGTGTTACAATGAGTTGGTTACAAGGGAGGAGATCTACATATCCGAACGACCAAGATTGCCTTCCACGCAAAGGAGAGTCCCACCCGGACACGGGACGAAGTCTTCAATCTTGTATCTTCGTAGTCCAACAGTCCGGCCAAAGTGTATAGTCCAGCTGTCCGAGGACCCCCTAATCCAGGACTCCCTCAGTAGCCCCTGAACCAGGCTTCAATGATGATGAGTCCAGCGTGCAGATTGTCTTCGGCATTGCAAGGCGGGTTCCTCCTCTGAATACTCCATAGAAGATTCTGAACACAAGGATGGTGTCCGGCTCTGCAAAACAAATTCCACATACCACCGTAGAGAGTATAGTATTTCCACAAATCTAATCTGCTGACAACTTTTCATAACATGACATCACGCCATGGCTCCGGTTATTATTCGAACCATTTTTCCCAACCAGCTACTGCACATATTGCGAGGCGGTTTTCTTGGCACGTCTTGTTGAAGCAGAGATTGTGACCCTTATCACGGGATTCTCATCAATACGGGTGTGGGTAACCCAACCGCGCCATCAATCACGACGCTTGGGGAATAAGCGAGTTTTACCAGGCCAGTGGGGAGGCACGTAGTTTCTACCGCCCTTATAAAGGGATAAGGACTCCTCTTTTTTACCCACGCCTTATTCCTCCCTGCCCATCCATTCTCGCGCACTCGAGCTCCAGCGCCCAAGTTCGCATCTTTCTCCGCAAAAACACTCCAAACATGTCCGGAGCGGGAGGAAAGTGGATGGCCTCCTCCGTCACGGAGGAGAACATCATGAAGCTCCGGGAAGCCAGATACCTGGCCGCAGATATTGCGCACCGGCTCCCAGGCGCGGGACAGATTGTTCCTACCCCTGAGCCCCACGAAAGGGTTGTATTCCTTACCCATTTCGTCCGCGGTCTGGGATTTCCCCTCCACCCATTCGTTCACGGGCTCATGTTCTACTACAGGTTGGACTTCCATGATCTGCCCCCCAATTTCATCCTCAACATCTCGGTGTTTATCGTCGTGTGCAAGGCCTTCCTCCGCATCAAGCCCCACTTCGGCCTGTGGCTGAAGACCTTCAATGTTAAACCGAAGGTGGTGGTCGGCTAGCAAGCGGAGTGCGGAGGCGCCATGGTGGGCAAAATGCCCAACATCACCTGGCTCGAAGGCTCCTATGTGGAGACCGTAAAGGGGTGGCAATCGGGGTGGTTCTACATCACCGAGCCACGCGACATGAACTGGGCGGCCCCCCGAATTCCGACCTGGCATCCCCATGCGGCTCACCTCCTGGAAAGAGAAGGGCTTATCTTGGGGTTCATGGCGGAGCTGATCGGAATCCAGAACTGCGTTAAAAACATGATAAGCAAGAAAATCAAGCTTGTCAACATGGTCCAGGTCATGCTCTTCCGCCGGATCCTCCCGTGTCAAAGACGGGCATTCAATATGTGGGAGTTCGACTCGGCAAAGCACCAGACGCTGCGAGAGCTCTTCGACACGACACACCAGGACATCTGGAGGGTGCTGTTCAAGTCTGTCGAGGTACCTCCTCCCCTTACCGAGGACCGCGGACTCAGCGCGAAGCGCCCTGCTAATCCGGTAAGCTCCTTATATCTCATAAGGTGTTTCTTTCCCTAGTATAATTATGTGAGGGATCTGAGCCTCCACATTTTTACACAGGAATGGGTCGTGACAGCTGAGCGGATCGACTGTTCGGCCCCACTGCCCGAAGATCCAGCAAGTACTCTCCTGATGGAGATGCTGGTTCCGGCGCCCTACGAGGCGCCAGAGAAGAAGGCCAAGAAGAAGGCCGCGAGGACCAGGAAAGGGCTCCAGCGCAAGGTTGTATCAGAATCGTCGTCCGATAACACCAAGACGCCCTCCTCCCATGAAGACGAGGAGGAGGAAGAAGAGGAAAATTCTCCCCATCCAGCCAGGGGGGGGATAAGAAAAGGAAGGCCGCCCCATCCGGGGAGGCCGAAGGGTCCAAGAAGGGAAGAGCCCTCCTTCCAGACCGTTCCACCACGGCCGCGTTCAACAACGAGGAGTGGTTGCCCAGGGACAAGCCCCTGGCGAAGTCGTAAGTATCCGGATACCATAACAGTTCCGGTATATTTCGTTTTATTGTTTCTTATCATGCCGAACATGATCATGCAGCCCACCCAAGGATCGTCTCGACGTATCCTCTTCGGATGGGTCTCTGGGCCTGTCGGAGATGAACAATGATTCGCTCCCGACCGCCTCCTCCCCTGCCCTATGGGCAACACCGAGGTGTTGTCCCAAAGGGCACCAAGCCAAGGGAAGGTAGTTCCGGGGGCGCCCCAAGGAGACCTCCCAGACGCCGGGCGCATGGGAGGCAAGGCTCCCGTGGGCCCTAAGGACGGCGGCAGCAAGTCCGGCCCCTGGCCGAATACTGCGCCGGAACCTCCCATGGTTCCGGACTCTGTCGGGCAACCCCTCACAAAGGGGGGCGAGCCATTTGTGCCGATGGCCTCTGTCCATCCAGAGGCACCAGACAACTTGCTGGAAGCGCTTCGTGGCACTTCCATTGACGAAGAGCACCGCACTGTCATGAGTGTGGTGGTAGAGAAGGTTCAGTCCGCTAAAAGTGGACTGACTGAAGCCTGTGCCAGCCTCTTAACAGGCTTTGAGGTAAGTAATCAATTTATAATAAAATGCTATAGTATAGACAGTAGCCCCTGATGCTCTGTTTGGCGTTCGCAAAGAAAGGTCGAACAGAGGATCAAATAATAATCACAGGAGTCTAATCAGAATGTGTCTTATGTGAATAAGCAGGCTTCGCTATTGGCCGCTGCCACTCGCACTGCGGAGGTCTCCGCACTGAAGCGGGACCTTGAGCGGTCCGAAAAAGAGCTCGGCCTTACCAAGAGGCAACTCGAAGAGAACAAAGGTAAGTAATACCCGTCCGTATATTGATAAGGAATAAAAAGGAATGTGTTTGTTAAGTCACAGGATCATCATGAATTTTGCTAGGGGCCATGACCGAAGTGGCGGCCCTGAAGGAGGCGTTGTCCGAGGCTGAAGACAAAGCGGCCAAGGAGCGCACCGAGCGCGAGAAGCAAGAAGCTCAAGTCGGCGAGGTGCAGCAAGAGCTCCCGTATTTCATCAAAAAATATGAGTCCTTGGAGCATGACTCTAAGACGCAATGGTCTGAGCTTGCGAAGGCCCTTAAGAACGCAAAAAGTCCCAAGGCCGAAGCCCACAAGGCCCTCCAGGAGCTTTAGGCGGTCCAGAAGATAGCGGCGGGTAAGGAATTCATTATGCAAAGCAAGCATGTGAAGGAAACTTTCCTTTTACTTACCCAAGTTCAGAGCTCTCCAGGAGCACTCGCAGATCTTCCCCGCAGTGTGTCTGATGTCGCAGAATTTTACCGGGCCGAGGAAGGGAGCTCGACGAAGAAGTTGTTCTGGTCTCAATATACTGGGACCGAACATCCAATGCCCTTGAGCGACTAGTTGAAGCAATTGGTCGAGCTCCACAAGGCGGCCGAACAGGCCATGAAGGGCCTCATAGTCAGGATGTGGCCTGGCGAGCCCCTGCCTGGCAGCTACTTCGGCCTGGTAAGGCGGCTTGTGAATGCCTGCCCACGGCTTGAAGTCATAAAGAGGTCCGTCTGCATTGAGGGTGCGCGCAGGGCTTTTGCCCGAGTGAAAGTGCACTGGGCGAAGATGGACGCCGAGAAGCTGGTGAAGGAGGGGCCGCCGGAGGGCAAGGAGCATCGCCGCTCTAAAAATTATTATGACAGCGTCCTGAAGGGTGCCCGCCTTGTGGCGGAGGAATGTTCTAAGGATGTAATATTTGAATGAATGTACTCATGTGATCCTGTAATATGAAAACGAGTTCGTCTGCGCTATATAATGCTTGTTGATTTAAAATATTACCTTATGTGCGTCCGTTTATAAAAACTGAGAGTTGGCCAGTCGTCGGCTTCTGCCCCCATGTAGCTAGTACTGAGGTGTTCGGGATAAATCTGATCACTCTTTATCCCATTTTTGGGTCCTTCGAAGGAGGTGTTCAGCACAACGAACCAGGCAATTGGACTATAAGGCTTTATCACTCTCACTTAGCCATAGAAGTCTACAATTTTAAATTTTGGCGAAGCCCCTAGTATTCGGAAGGCCGAACTTGGGGCGCTATGAACGCCTAAATCGGACAAGGCCGACTCCTCGCTTGAAGCGGAAAAAATCTTTAGGGATTTGGGACCTCTCAAACAGCGACCAACTCTCGCCGCATCATGACAGTCAATTTTCAGCTTTCTCTACTGAGGTGCTCGTCCGGAAGAACCGGGACACAATCGCAGTAGTTCTCCCAGTGCTACCTTAGCTGATATAGCGGAACGTAAGGCACCAAAACATGGGAGCCGGGCAAACCCAACTATTGACCCAAGACATGATTCAGAGCTGATGCATATAATGTTATAAGTTTGGGGTGTCGCACTATCGAAAGTGTTCGGACTTTTCTTGCCGTGTTATGGGGTACACTGAAGCCCCTGGCGTACTGAACGTACCAGAATGTATGGGAGCAACTTGTCGTGAATAGACAAACAAGGAAAAAAAGGTGAAGAAATGTGATAATAAGCTGACGCTGTGCATTGTTATTTATAGGATATGTCAAAGCGTATGTGTATAAGTAGTACAATAAGCAAAAATAGGACTATCTGACATGTCCGATCCAGGGGCGAGCTGCGTGCGGGTATGTAAAACAGGTATAACGATCAGTATGAGAGACCACCTGGGTATTCCCTTGTACGTCAAAGCTTCTTGCTCCCTTGGTGCTTCCCTCCCGTAATGGGTCCGATGATCTAGCTATCGGAGAGGGCCTTCGAAGAATAGGGTCCTGAAAGGAAGAAAATGATAAAGATATACTGGTCCTGAGGCGGTTGAACCGCATTGTGGGACGTACCATAGTCGTGCCTCCGCCTATACCCATGGTATCTTTAGTGCGTAGTTATGTACGCGCGGCATAAATTTCGTTGCTTGACTGGGACTAGGACGGAGGCCGAATTGCTAGGCGAGCTCTGAACGTGCCTGGCGATTCTGTTGCAGGTTATTCTGGACTCGCTTGAATGTGTCTGTGGACCTTGTCGCCGAATTGGCAGTTTGCCTCAAAAGGCTGCTTTGCATTTCTGCTGCAAGGGCCGCAGTATGCTCCTCCGTGCGGAACGAGCGTTCTGTGTTTCCGTTAACTGTTATAACCCTGCGAGGTCCTGGCATTTTGAGCTTGAGGTATGCATAATGTGGTACCGCATTGAATCTAGCGAATGTGGTTCGTCCAAGTAGTGCGTGATAGCCACTGCGGAAGGGGGCGATATCGAAGATTAACTCTTCGCTTCGGAAGTTATCCGGAGATCCGAAGACCACTTCCAGTGTGATTGAGCCCGTGCAACAGGCCTCTACACCTGGTATGACACCTTTGAAGGTGGTTTTTGTGGGTTTGATCCTCGAGGGGTCGATACCCATTTTTGCACACTGTATCCTGATAAAGCAGGTTCAGACTGCTGCCCCCGTCCATAAGGACTCGAGTGAGGTGGAATCTGTCAATGATAGGATCGAGGACCAATGCGGCAGAACCGCTATGACGGATACTGGTGGGGTGGTCCCTGCGATCAAAAGTGATCGGACAAGAAGACCATGGGTTGAACTTTGGGGCGACTAGCTCCGTCGCGTAGACGTCCCTGAGTGCACGCTTCCGTTCCCGCTTGGGGATATGGGTTGCGTATATCATGTTCATCGTTTTCACTTGGGGAGGAAATTTCTTCTGTCCTCCTGTGTTTGGTGCCCGGGGCTCCTCGTCATCGTCGCTATGCAGCCCCTTTTCCTTGCTTTCGGCATTCAACTTGCCGGTCTGTTTGAACACCCAACATTCTCTGTTGGTGTGGTTGGCTGGCTTATCGAGGGTGCCGTGAATTTGACACGAGCGGTCGAGTATGCGGTCCAAACTGGACGGGCCCGAATTGTTTCTTTTGAACGGCTTTTTCCGCTGACCGGATTTAGAGCCACTAAATCTGGCATTGACTGATGTGTCTTTGGCGTTATCGCCGTTGTTGTGGCGCTTGTATCTGTTGCGACGTGGCTTGCCGTTGCTGTCTCTGGCCTCCGATGTGCCAGGGTTGCTTGCTGTGTTGTTGCTACGGGCCAACCAGCTATCCTCGCCCATGCAGAAGCGGGTCATGAGTGTTGTGAGGGCTGCCATGAACTTTGGCTTCTCTTGGCCGAGATGTCTGGCGAGCCACTCGTCACGGATGTCATGTTTAAAGGCCGCTAGGGCTTCGGCATCCGAACAGTCCACAATTTTGTTCTTTTTGGTTAGGAACCGAGTCCAAAATTTCCTGGCTGACTCTCCGGGTTGTTGTGTTATGGTGACTTAAATCATCAGCATTCGGTGGTCACACATAAGTGCCCTGGAAGTTGTCTAGGAATGCGTCTGCCAGGTTCTCCCAACTTCCAATGGAGTTTGCTGGCAAGCTATTTAGCCAATGCCGGGTTGGTCCTTTGAGTTTTAACGGGAGGTACTTGATGGCGTGTAGATCATCCCCGCGGGCCATGTGAATGTGGAGGACGAAATCTTCTATGCATACCGCAGGGTCAGTAGTACCATCGTATGATTCAATATTCACGGGTTTAAACCCTTCTGGGAATTCATGATCCATTACTTCATCAGTGAAGCATAGGGGGTGTGCGGTGCCCCTATGCTGGGCTATGTCACGACGCACTTCGTAAGAGTCTTGTCTCCTGTGTTCGGCCCAGCCGGATTGGGTTTTGGTATATCCGGCATGACGGTCGTCGTCATGTGTTGGGGCGCGCCCTCGTGATCCGAAGATCGATCTTTTGTGTCCTGCTTTGTTTTCCAATATGTCTCGCAGGTCCTGTGTGTTACCCCGGGCTTTTTTGTTCTTGTTTGACTGGCGACGGGGTGCGGGCTGAACTTTGGGCTTATATGCGACTTTGTCTCGGCCACGAGGTGGCCGGTCTGCCACATCATACGCTGGAAGCGCATGCTTTAATGCTTCCTCTTCAAGCTGGGGTAGCAACTTGTGCTTTGGGAAAATTTTGATTGGGTGCTCGAGTTCGTGTTCCTTGGCTGCCACGACCTCAGTCCATCTATCCACTAGCAGATCTTGCTCAGCTTGAAGCTGTTGTTGCTTTTTCTTCATGCTTTTTGCTGTGGTAATAAGCCGGTGCTTGAAGCGCTCCTGTTCGACGGGATCCTCAGGCACGATAAATTCTTCGTCGTCGAGGCTCACCTCGTCTTCGGAGAGAGGCATGTAATTGTCATCCTATGATTATCCGTCTGCTGCCTGTTCCTTGGGGCTGGCTTGCCCATCCTCCTGCTCAAAGCCTGGCTGGAGGGGATTGTCTTCATCTTCGACACTATTTGTGGCGTTATTGTCTCCTGTGCTGGTATCGCTGTTTTTGCTATGTCAGGGTTTAGAGCGGCGCCGATGACGCTAGTTCTTGGATTGCTTCTCGGGGGATTATCCTCCGTTGCCTTATTGCCATCGCTTTCTTTGGGGGTGTCCACCATGTATATATCATACGATGAGGTGGCAGTCCAGCGCCCTGGGAGGTGGTGCCTGTTCGTCTCCCGCATCGTCGTCCATATCGTCGATGTCTTCGGAGTCGAAGTTGAGCATGTCGGTTAGGTCGTCGACAGTGGCTACTAAGTGGGTGGTGGGTGGGGAACGAATTTCTTCGCCGTCCGCTTCCCACTCGAGCCGAACATAGTTCGGCTAAGGGTCTCCTGACAAGGAGAGAGGCCGTGATGAGTTTAGCACGTCGCCTAGGGGCAAGTGCTGAAAGATATCCGCGGAGGTGAACTCCATGATCAGTGCCCAATCAGATTGGATGGGCATGGACGCGAGCGATTCGGAGTCTGTGGCCAGGGACGAATCCGAGTGTCCGGCAACACAGGTCTCATAGGATGTGAAGTCAGTATTCGCTCTATCGCTGCTGAGTGTGCGGCCTCCATGACGGGGTCCATCCACCCGTCCTCGGACGACGCGATCTATTCTGGATTGAGGGCCGGAGTAGTTACAGGTGTGATTTCCTGAACACTGTCCGATGGCAGAGCTAAATCATGCTCATCGTGACTGTGCGGCGCACCTGACATGGGTTCGAATCCGTCGAAGATCAAGTCTCCGCGGATGTCGGCGGTATAGTTCAAGCTTCCAAATCTGACCTGATGGCCAGGGGCATAGCTCTCGAGCTGCTCCAGATGGCCAAGCGAGTTGGCCCACAGTACAAAGCCGCCGAATATGAAGATCTGTCCGGGGAGGAAAACCTCACCCTGGATCGCATCGTTGCTGATGATCGAAGGAGCCATCGAGCCTTATGGTGACGACACAGTGGAACTCTCAATGAAAGCACCAATGTCGGTGTCAAAACCGGCGGATCTTGGGTAGGGGGTCCCGAACTGTGCGTCTAAGGCAGATGGTAACAGGAGGCGGGAACACAATGTTTACCCAGGTTCGGGCCCTCACGATGGAGGTAATACCCTACTTCCTGCTTGATTGATCTTGATGATATGAGTATTACAAGAGTTGATCTACCACGAGATCGGAGAGGCTAAACCCTAGAAGCTAGCCTTTGGTATGATTGTTGTTGTCCTACGGACTAAAACCCTCCGGTTTATATAGACACCGGAGGGGCTAGTGTTACAATGAGTCGGTTACAAGGGAGGAGATCTACATATCCGAACGGCCAAGTTTGCCTTCCACACAAAGGAGAGTCCCACCCGGACACGGGATGAAGTCTTCAATCTTGTATCTTCATAGTCCAACAGTCCGACCAAAGTGTATAGTCCGGCTGTCCAAGGACCCCCTAATCCAGGACTCCCTCAATCGCGGCTAAGCCCCCGAGTGGGAGGATTGCTCTCCACGCAGAGTAGTTTTTAACTTAGGCGAGTACGGGATCACATCTAAGCCCCCGAGTGGGAGGATAGTGAAGGAAATATGCCCTAGAGGCAATAATAAAGTTATTATTTATATTTCCTTATATCATGATAAATGTTTATTATTCATGCTAGAATTGTATTAACCGGAAACTTAGTACATGTGTGAATACATAGACAAACAGAGTGTCCCTAGTATGCCTCTACTTGACTAGCTCGTTAATCAGAGATGGTTAAGTTTCCTGACCATAGACATGTGTTGTCATTTGATGAACGGGATCACATCATTAGAGAATGATGTGCTGGACAAGACCCATCTGTTAGCTTAGCATTATGATCGTTTAGTTTATTGCTATTGCTTTCTTCATGACTTATACATATTCCTCTGACTATGAGATTATGCAACTCCCGAATACCGGAGGAACACCTTGTGTGCTATAAAACATCACAAGGTAACTGGGTGATTATAAAGATGCTCTACATGTGTCTCCGAAGGTGTTTGTTGAGTTGGCATAGATCAAGATTAGGATTTGTCACTCCGTGTATCGGAGAGGTATCTCTGGGTCCTCTCAGTAATGCACATCACTATAAGCCTTGCAAGCAATGTGAATAATGAGTTAGTTGCGGGATGGTGCATTACGGAACGAGTAAAGAGACTTGCCGGTAACGAGATTGAACTAGGTATGATGATACCGACGATCGAATCTCGGGAAAGTAACATACCGATGACAAAAAGAATAAAGTATGTTGTTATGCGGTTTGACCGATAAAGATCTTCATAGAATATGTAGGAGCCAATATGGGCATCCAGGTTTCACTATTGGTTATTGACCAGAGAGATGTCTCGGTCATCACTACAAAAAAATACACTTCTGTGATGATACGTGTTTGTCACAGTAGGTCGCATTTTCTGTCATGCATGTACATCCATGACGATTTTATGACAGAATCAAGATAGTCATACCTGTGCTGTCGTACAAGTGTTCCATGACATTACCAAAATTATCATCACAGAAGTGTCCACTTCCATGACGATAAATCGTGCGTCACAGAAGTGCTTTCGTCAAGGGTGACCGACACGTGGCATCCACCATAACGGAATGCCGTTAAGCTATCGGGTCGGGTTTTGGATCCGATAACCCTTTAACAGCCCCGACCATTGGGGATTTTCCACGTGTAAAATCATCATTGGCTGGAGGAGACACGTGTTAGGTCCGCGTTGGCACAGGTGTCACTCATCCAATGGGAGAGACGCGCCTATGATATGTTGACACGTGGACCGGCCCATCAAGTTTAAATGGGCCGGCCCAACTGAAGGCCCACAAGATTTTGCGGACCATAATGGGCCGGCCCAGCTAAAGGCCCACAAGATTTTGCGGACCATAATGGGCTGGCCCAGCTAAAGGCCCACAAGATTTTGCGGGCCATAATGGGCCGGCCCAGGTAAAGGCCCACAAGATTTTTGTGTGCCATAATGGGCCGGCCCAGGTAAAGGCCCACAAGATTCTTGCAGATCATAATGGGCTGGCCTAGCTAAAGGCCCACGAGATTTCACCGGCATTAATGGGCTGGCCCAGCTGTAGGCCCACAAGATTTTGAGGACCCTAGTAGGCCGGCCCATTAACCGGCTACCATGTTTTGGGCCAAATGTCGGCCCATATTTGATTCGGTCCATTAATGGCCTGCCATGCTCCGTGCCTAATAGTATCCCATATGAGATCCGGCCCATTAAAAGCCTACCATGTTCTGGGCCAAATTACGCCCCAGATCAGGTCCGGCCCTTTAAGAGGCTTTGGGCTCAATTATGACCCATATCAGATTCGGCCCGTCAACTGGACACTATGCTTTTGGGCCCACTTGCTAAAGGCCCACTTAATAATTCGACATGATATTAGTTTTGGCCTATTAAGGGCCAGTTTAACATTTCGGCCCTATATTAATTTTATCCTGTTAAAAGCCCGTCATATAGTTGGGCCTAACTATGGCCCAGTTTGCATCTGGCCTGCTCGCAGCCGATATCTGATTGGGCCAAACAAGGACCAAGACAATTTTGGCATGTTAAAAGCCCGTTATTTGATTCGCACAATCATGGGCCGGGGTTCATTTCGGGCTGCTGCCGGCCCGTGAGCTGTTCGGCACGTTTCAGGACCAACCTACATCGTGATTGCATGACGGCCCGATTATGTACCGTAATTTTAAGGTTTGGCCGGTTTACTACGAAGACAGGATATATATATACAGTAAAATAACTGCAGCATCATGAATAAGAAAAAACCTAGACTATACAATAAAGAAATTACGGCATATTACATCCATTGGGCATCAAAGTTCACCACTATGATAATAAAGCACAAGCAGACAGCAGATTACATACACTGGGCATCAAAGATCGCCACCAGTGCAAATAAACACGCCGACAAAATAATATACAAAACCAACAACACTTCAATAGAGTTGAAGACAGGTTAGCCCTGCTGGGGAGCTGCAGCGCAAGCAGCTGAGCAAGATGATGAGACTGCTCTTGTTCAACACTTATATCTTCCTCACTCTGAAAGATAAACAAGCAGACAGATGACAGGTTTTGCACATAAAAGTATCAGTGCTGACAATTCATCACATTTCTTACTGACGAATAAAGTGACACAGTTTAAAATTGCATTAACACAATATGGTATTGTTCAGGTCAAGACATGACAGGAAATGACATTGTGAAGGAGTTGGCAGCTTCACGACAACACTGAATTACAGATCAAGAACTTATAAGTATCAAGGGTTAGTGTGCTGTCAATTTATACCATTTCCGATTGGCAAATAAAGAGACGGTTTAAATAATAGTAGAATGATATGACATTGTTCATAGTTAAGACATTGCAGAATATGACATTGTGCTGTAGTGGGTAGGTTCACCACACCACTAGATTACGGATGAAGAACAGAAGTATACATGTAGTGCAAAATAAGATCACTTGCTCTGTATAGTTTAATTTACATGGTATGAAGAAGGAACTTGGTTGTACAACTGAAAACTTAAATTGATAAAGGACAAACTTTTGTTTATGAACTACATAATAAACTTTAAACAATCAATTTGATGCAAACACCAAAAATAAACAGCTGTTGCAGTCATGCCTAACCAAATATATACAACAAAGTTTGAAGGCTTGAGATGGACAAACTTACATTATTGGTGAAGACAGGCTCTATAAAGGCCTTGTCCATGCTGATGGGGGGAGTTTACCACAGAATCTTCTTCAAAAGCATTGCCTTTATTCTACATTTTGTTAAAAGTAAATATAGATGTGATAATATATGAAAAAATGGAGAATATTTAAGATAAGATGAAGAGTGATGCTACATAACCAAGTAGCTATAAATGTAAGTGCAGTGATACATGCAAAAGGTACAGCCAAGAGCAATGCACAGCTAAACTTCTTCAGTACCAACCTTATGGTAAGAGTAAATATAGATCTGATATGTATAAAATGGAGGGCAAAGGAAAATAAGCTGTAGAGTGATGGTACATGAACAACTACCTGTCATTATAAGTACACTGATAAAGGACATCATGTACTTACAAGAACAATGCAGAGCTAAAAAAACATTGGCATTGGATATATTCTACACTAATGTAACCATTCATACATATTAGATAATTTGGAGCGAACAATTGATAAGCAAGCTATCATGCATACTGCTGTCACATAATGAACCATGTATGTATGCAAGTACAGTGATACAGGACAACAAGTACTAACAAGAGCAAAGCAGCAGGCAGCATATTTGCGATATCCTGTCGTTCTTATCAAACCGGAATTCTTCTTCGAGCAGATTTCCTGCAAAAAAGATCCGTAAGGCACATGCGGAAAAGTAGAAGTTCAAATTGTCATGTGATTTCATAGACTGTACCTCATCCTGGGAACGAGACCAGTGCATAACAAGGTTTTTCCATTCAATGTCTTCTAAATTTAGCACAGGAGACTTCACCGGAAATTCGTTTATAGACTTGCCATCAAAGTGTGATTTCCTCAGGTAACACTGATACTGCTGCAATGCTTCCTTGAAAAGCACAAGCAAGCTTTGCTCGTCATGACTACCCAGATTGACCCTCGCCTAGTTACAACAATGTAATGTAAATCATTGATGTGTTCAATTAGCAGAAAACAGGAAAATAATAACCATGAATAATATCACTTACACGTAAGTTGGACAGGAAGATGTGAAAATGGTGTTTGTCTTCACAATAATCTTCCCATGATGGGAATATATGCACGTAGTCCCTAACAACATTGAAAGCATTGTCTTTTAAACTGGGAATAAATGGAATGGGGTTCCAATCTACATGAATTGGCCGTCTCTGCAGTTGGCATAGGTCTTCGGCCGGTGGACTTGCAGTACTTTTTGCTGGAGTGAGATTTTTCTGTGGTACAGCCGGTGCTATGGCAAATGAAATTAGTATACCTTTTGCTGGAGTGCAGGTCCTATGTGGTGGGGCTAGTGGTGTGGCCAGTGAAGTATGGGTACAGTCTGCTGGAGTCGGTCCTACGTTTTGTGTCACTGGTTGTACAACCAATATAAGTGGGGTGCTGTCTGATTTTTCCGGCACCACCACGTTTTTCAAGGACTTTGCTGGTGCTCCTTCAGGTTCGGCAATCACCCTCTTCCTTTTTGATGTATGATGCACAAGAACAACATTTGAGTGGAAAACATGGTATGATGACAGATGGAATATGTATTGATAATGGATGGGCATGGCATCTCGACATATATGATGAGTAAACTAAGCAGATGGCGGTGCAACAAAGTAGAAGAAATGCAAGACAACATATCCAAGATACCCGCAATCAATAAAACATTGCCAAATTAGAATAGGAACCTTGATGGGTGAACAGGACATGCCATCTGCCTTTGACTCCTCGAGGTTAGAATAGTCATTAGGATCATATTCTGAACAAGAATCAACAGGTGGGGAGTGTATGAGTTTCATTGCATCCAGAATGACACTCAATGCCTTGGTGCCAATTTTGTAAGTCATTACAGTGTTTAGCTTCAAGAGTGGACTGCTGCTAGTGCGACACAAAGCAGCTACACAGATCATAGTGTAGACATAACGGGAAAACCTTGAGCATCAGAGTAAAATCAGCAAAGTGGAACTTGCTGGAATATATGTGCTAGTATTGCCGGTACGGCTAGAAAGGCTTCGGATACCAGCTCTCTTCAAGTGAAGGTGCGGTACTGTTAATATCAGTGTAACTCTCAAAGGCGACACAACTCCCCGCATTTCCTTGCTATTCTTATAGGATTCAAGTGGAAAGGCCACTACAAATCCTATTCCTATGTTTACAAGATCCCATGAATCAAAGAGGCTCAAAGTGTCCATCACAACCGACCGTATAGACCTCTACACTGCAAATGTCCCTGCTCATCTTCAGTATAAGGAACATACCGTACTACTATCATACTCCCTCTGTTCCAAAATATAAGTATTGGTAGAGATTTCCACTATGGATCACATACAGATGTATCCAGATACATTTTAGAGTGTAGATTCACTCATTTTGCTCCATATGTAGTCCATGGTGGAATCTATACAAAGACTTGTATTTAGGAACGGAGAGAGTACATATTAAAGAAGAACGGAAGAGGAACATGGTAAAGAAGAGCAAGCAAATTTTGGGTAATAAAATGTTGGTTGCGCAGTGCCCACACATGATGAACCAGAGCGCATTAAGAATGCAACTCCCAGCTGTCTCTCGACCATTTCAGGCGGTTGGATGAAGGTCCTACGTCTCCTAACCCTTCTTCTTCATCGTCTCCTGATTCTTCCCATACAGAACACCGCACGGGCCGCCGGCCGGACCACCGGCTGATGAAGCAATGTACCTAGGGTAGGGTCATGGACCTGACCCAGACATCCTACCCTAGGACAACAAACTAAAGCCAAGATCATTCAAAGAGTACCATCATCCACTCGACCATAGACATTCCACTCGGAAGAGTCAATGTCACTCGACCGTCACAAAAGTCACTCGACAGGCAGAAGAGCTAAAGTCACTCTGCACGAACAACGGTCGAGCATTTACTTGTAGGCTTAATTGTCATTTATAGCACCTAAATACAGGCGTTACCAGTAACGTCTCCATCTTTATGTACCTTAAACCCTTTGTAACTGAGGGCGAGAGGGGTCTGGCGAACTCTATATAAGCCACCCCCTCCTCAGGGACAAAGGTTCACACCCCCTGTAACTCACACGCATATAATCCACTCGACCGCCTCCGGGCTCTGAGACATAGGGCTGTTACTTCCTCCGAGAAGGGCCTGAACTCGTAAAACTCGCGTGTACAACTCCTCCATAGCTAAGATCTTTGCCTCTACATCCCTACCCCCTATCTTACTGACAGACTTAGAACCACGACAGTTGGCGCCCACCGTGGGGCAGGTGTCTTAGCGACTTGTTGGAGAAGTTGTGATTTTTCCGATCCCCATCAACATGGTTTCGGGCGGAGGTTTGGCCGAGGGCCGCGGGATACGTCTCGATGCGCTCGTATTCATCGCCGACGACTCCGCTTGGCTCCAAGAAGCGCCACTTGACGTCGAGGCGCTCCCCGTCCGCGGGGCAACGCACTTTCACGCGTGCATCCGTGGCGTCCTCCTACGGCAGCCGTCGACTCAGTATCGGTCGGCTCCTGTGCTGACCTCCCTCCCTGCAGCCTGCCGGAGCAAGCGTTCCGGTCGATCGAGGCTTCAGCGGTGGGTGAAGCATGCGGTGGCTCGCCAGTCGACCACCCCCCAAGTCGCGGCAATCGAGCCTGACGAAACTCTCTACGGCCCGTTCGACTGGCTCCGTAGAGACTGCATCCGAGTGCGATAGCAGCGACCCCGAGGCGGAAGTTTTGATGGTTAATGGACCACGTAGTCCTCCTGGATTCACCCATGAGGACGGAGGCGATGGTGGCAGCGATCCGCCGCGTATACAAGAAGAGTACCGACCCGAACCCCTCTCTTCACAGAGGAGGGAGGAACTTCGCCGCCGGAACATGGATGCACTTCACACTCCTATCGTTGGAGAAACCCTTGAGGCCCAGGCCTTGGAGGAGGCGCGCCTGGCCAACTTGGCTGAGCGCACTCGACTGTAGAACCTCCAGCGCGCACTCGACAAGCGTGCTCGGCAGCGTGCTCCCAAATCCAGTCGACGTCAACTTTTTCCACCTCGGACTCATGTATACCAAACTCCAATCCAGAATCTCGCAGCTGCGGCCCGAATAGCGGAGTCAATTCAACCTTCCCAGTCAGAAGCTGGTCAAGGTTTGGTGCAGATCCGCGCTTTGCTCAGGGCCGCAGGAGAGTAGAATACAGTACTATCTCAGTCGCGGAATAGGATTCACAGCAGATCCGTGGTAGCAGACACAGTCTAGTCGGCTCACAGCCCAAGATTGCCGCGAGACCGACGAGATCAGCACAGAACCCGTGAGCAGTATGATCACCGACTTGATCACGATGATCATCGTCGAGTGCCCACGCCTCCCCCAAGGAGTGGATCATACGTGCCTCGGCAGCAGGATGACAGACGTCCTCACAGTGGTGGGCGAAGGATTCCAGTCGACCCGAGGGAACCTGGCTTTGATGCGAGATCTATTCTCGTTCAGGGTCTGGTCGACAGAAACAGAGCTCACAAAGAAGGCCCCGATAGATATTTTCCAACCAGCAGCAGAGTGCATGTCTCAGGTCCAGACTGCTTCAGCAGAGCCATCAGGGCTGCGGTGATTCCTCCCAACTTCAGGTTGGCGACTGGAGTCAGTAAGTTCACTGGTGAGTCCAAGCCTGACACTTGGCTTGAGGATTACTGAGTGGCTGTGCAGATTGGCGGTGGCAATGATGAAGTGGCCATGAAGCACCTTCCTTTGATGTTAGAGGGCTCGACCAGGGCGTGGCTGAATCAGTTAGCTCCTGGTAGTATTTATACTTGGGAAGATCTTGCTCGAGTATTTGTCAGAACATTTGAAGGTACTTGCAAGCGGCCAGCAGGGTTGACAGAATTACAGTGTGGCGTTCAGAAACCGAATGAAACTTTGAGGGATTATATCTAGAGATGGATCACGTTGCACCACGCGGTGGAGAATGTGTCAGATCACCAAACAATTTGTGCCTTTAAAGAAGGCGTTAAGTATCAGGAGTTGAATTTGAAATTCGGTCAGACAGGAGATATGACTCTAACTCGGATGATGGAGATTGCCACCAAGTACGCCAATGGTGAAGAGGAAGACCGACTCTGGAGTGGCAAGCACAAAACAGTCGCCCATGAAACCAGAGGAGGGAACTTTAGTCGGAAGCAGAAGCGCAAAGCCGAGCCTGCTGCTCCTGGAGAAGCCTTGGCCATAACTCAAGGGAAGTTCAAGGGGAAACCCAAAGGACCGTGGAACCCCAAGAAAGTAAAAGATCAAGATGAGAATGATGTACTAGATTTACCATGCCACATTCACACCAAGAAAGATGAAGAGGGAAATTTCATTTACCCAAAGCAAACCACTCGACAGTGTCAACTCCTAATTCAGCAATTCCAAGGGAAACATCCCAAGGAAAAGGAGGAGGAAGCGGACAAAGTTGAGGACGTGGAAGGGGACGATGATGGTTACCCCCACGTCAATTCCACTCTGATGATTTTGGCTAATGTTGAGAGTAAGAGTTGACTGAAAGTCATCAACAGAGAGGTGAACATGGTCGCCCCGGTGACACCCAGTTATTTGAAGTGGTCTCAGACTGCCATTTCATTTGACCAGTCCGATCACCCGGCGCATATAGCCACCCCTGGGAGGCAAGCGCTGGTGGTCGACCCAGTAGTCGAAGGCACTCGATTGACTAAGGTTCTGATGGATGGTGGCAGTGGTCTGAATATACTGTATGCAGTGACGTTGAAAGGAATGGGCATTCCGATGTCCAGACTCAGTGAAAGAAATATGAGTCTCCATGGAGTCATTCCTGGCAAGAAGGCTGCATCACTCGGCCAGATCGCCCTTGATGTAGTATTCGGAGATTCCAAGAATTACCGCAAAGAAAAGTTGACATTTGAAGTTGTGGATTTCCAGAGTGCTTATCATGCTATTCTGGGCAGGCCAGCTTATGCACGTTTTATGGCTCGACCATGTTACGTGTACCTCAAATTGAAGATGCCTGGTCCCAAAGGGGTGATCACTATCACTGGCAATCGAAAGAAGGCAGAAGAGTGCTTCCAGAAAGGCTCAAAGATCGCCGATGCACAGATGGCAGTAGTAGAATTGCAGGAATATCAAAAAAATGCAGATCTGAGTGATTTGTTGCGAGCTAAGAAGCCTGCCACGGATTCAGCATTCCAGTCGTCTGGCGAAACAAAGTCGATTCACATTCACCCGACGGATCCCAATGCTGCTCCGACTCACATTTCAACAACACTCGACTCCAAATAGGAAGAAGCGCTCATCCAGTTCCTCCGTGAGAACTGGGACATTTTTGCATGGAAACCTTCTGACATGCCAGGTGTTCCCAGGGGACTGGCTGAGCATCGTTTGCGAGTCGACCCAAAAGTGAAACCAGTCAAAGAACATTTTCGACGGTCCACCGTACAGAAGAGGAAGGCAATCGGTGAAGAAGTGGCTCGACTTCTAGCAGCTGAGTTTATCAGAGAAATTTACCACTCCGAGTGGTTAGCTAATGTTGTCATCGTCCCAAAGAAGGACGACTCACTTCGCATGTGCATCAACTTCAAATATATCAATCGGGCCTGCCCGAAAGATCACTTTCCTCTCCCTCACATCGACCAAATAGTTGACTCGACCGCGGGGTGTGAGTGTTTGTCCTTTTTGGAAGCTTATTCCGGGTATCATCAGATCCGTCTGTATGGACCCGATGAGATAAAAAAAGCTTTCATCACCCCATTTGGGTGCTTCCGTTATGTCACTATGCCATTCGGTTTGAAGAACGCCGGAGCCACATTCATGCGGATGATTCAGAAGTGTTTGCTCACTCAGATAAGTCGGAATGTGGAAGCATACATGGATGACATTGTGGTCAAGTCACGTAAAGGTTCCGACCTACTGGCTGACCTTGCTGAAACCTTTGCCAACCTCAGAAGGTATGATATCAAGCTTAATCCATCAAAATGCACGTTTGGAGTTCCAGGCGGAAAATTACTCGGTTTTCTCGTTTCTGAACAAGGGATCGATGCTAACCCAGAGAAAGTGGGTGCCATACTCCGGATGAAACGCCCCGTGCGTGTGCATGATGTCCAGAAGCTTGTTGTTTGGCCGCCCTAAGTCGATTCATTTCTCGCCTCGGTGAAAAGGCGCTGCCTCTTTACTGATTGATGAAGAAGTCAGATAAGTTTGAGTGGACTCCTGAAGCTGATGCAGCATTTGCAGAGCTTAAAGCCCTACTTTCCACCCAGCCGGTGCTTGCTGCTCCAATCAGCAAAGAGCATTTACTGCTTTACATTGCAGCCACTAGACAAGTCGTTAGTACAGTACTTACGGTCGAGCGGGAAGAAGAAGGAAAATCCTACAAAGTTCAGCGCCCAGTATACTATGTCTCTGAAGTTTTGACTCCATCAAAGCAAAGATATCCACATCATCAGAAGCTTGTTTATGGGATTTATATGACCACGAAGAAGGTTGCACATTACTTCTCTGATCACTCCATTACAGTCGTCAGCGACGCTCCATTGTCAGAGATTCTGAACAACAGAGATGCAACTGGTCGAGTGGCAAAGTGGGCGATTGAACTCCTTCCTTTAGATATCAAGTTTGAGGCAAAGAAAGCTATCAAGTCCCAAGCAATAGCAGATTTTCTCGCCGAGTGGATCGAACAACAACTGTCGACTCAAGTTCACTCAGAACACTGGACCATGTTTTTTGACGGTTCCAAGATGCTGAATGGTTCCGGTGCTGGGGTGGTACTGGTGTCCCCCCGAGGAGACAAGCTCAGATATGTCCTTCAGATTCACTTTGATTCCTCCAATAATGAAGGAGAATATGAAGCACTCTTGTATGGGTTGCGTATGGCCATCTCACTCGGCGTCTGTCGCCTCATGGTCTATGGCGACTCGGATTTGGTAGTCAATCAAGTGATGAAGGAGTGGGATGTTAGAAGCCCAGCCATGACTGGTTACTGCAACGCGGTGAGGAAGTTGGAAAAGAAGTTTGAAGGGTTAGAGCTCCATCATATACCCCGACTGAAAAATCAAGCAGCAGATGATTTAGCAAAGATAGGCTCCAAGAGAGAAGCCATTCCCAGTAATGTGTTCCTGGAGCATATTCATGCACCTTCAGTTCAAGAAGATCCCTTCACTGAAGAACCCCCGCAGCCTAAGAGTGCCACAGATTCGACTGAAGTCGAGGTCCCAGCCGTGGTCGACTTGATCATGGAGGTGTTGGTCATCATTCCCGACTGGACAGTGCCATACATTGCATATATCCTTAGGAAAGAGCTCCCAGAGGATGAAGAAGAGGCTCGACAGATCGTCCGTCGATCCAAGGCCTTTACTGTAATAAGAGGACAGCTGTTCCGAGAAAGTGCAACCGGGGTCAGCCAGAAATGCATAACGCCAGAAGAAGGTCGAGTGATCCTCCACGACATCCATTCGGGACCTGTGGTCACCATGCGTCCTCTCAGACCATTGTGGCTAAAGCATACCGAGCTGGATTTTATTGGCCACGAGCAAATGAAATGGTGAAAGATATAGTCGATAGATGCGAAGGCTGCAAGTTCTACTCCAATATGTCGCACAAACCTGCATCAACCCTGAAGACCATTCCACCGTCTCGCCCTTTGCTATTTGGGGATTGGACATGGTTGGTCCACTAAAGACTGGTAGGAGTGGCTTTACTCACGTGCTTGTAGTAGTCGACAAGTTTACCAAATGGATCGAAGCCAAGCCTATTAAGAATCTTGAAGCTAGTACTGCTGTCAGCTTCATCAGAGAGTTGATATTCAGATATGGGGTTCCACACAACATCATCACTGACAATGGATTGAACTTCGATTCTGATGAGTTCAGAACCTTCTGCGCCTCACAAGGCACACGAGTCGACTATGCTTCAGTAGCCCATCTCCAGTCGAATGGACAAGCAGAAAGAGCAAATGGCCTAATTCTCAAAGGACTGAAACCCCGACTGATGCGAGATCTCAAGCACGCAGCGGGCGCCTGGGTTGATGAACTTCCATCAGTTCTTTGGGGATTGAGGACAACCCCCAATTGGTCGACTGGCCGAACTCCATTCTTCTTGGTCTATGGGGCTGAAGCTGTTCTACCGAGTGACTTTCTTCATAATGCACCACGAGTTGAGCTCTTCTCTGAAGATGAAGCAGAACAAGTTCGGCAAGACGCAGTCGACCTCCTAGAGGAGGAAAGAGAGATGGTCTTGATCCGGTCGACCATTTATCACCAAGACTTGCGTCGATTCCACGCTAGACACGTGAAGGGTCGGGCCTTTCAAGAGGGTGACTTGGTTCTTCGAGTGGATCGGCAGAAACCACACAAGCTCGCCCCAGCTTGGGAAGGTCCCTTCATTGTCACCAGAGTGCTCCACAATGGAGCATACCACCTTTACAGTGTCGCGCATAAGAAGGATGAGCCATGGGCTTGGAATGCGGAGCTGCTCCGCCCCTTTTATACTTAAGTACTCGTTCGAATAAAATGTAATAATAAATACCTGTGTAATTTGTTTATCAAAGACAAGAGCTTTACAGTCCTCTTAAACGATTGTTGTTGCTTTTATTTGCATCTGAAATCCCCAGCGGGTGACTTAGCTGCGAATCTGTTTCGCCTAAGTTCAAAAGAAAATCCTACCAAGTGGTGAGCAAGCCTCTCACTCGGGGGCTTAGTGCGAATCCGTGTCGCCTAAGTTTAAAAAAAAATCCTACCGAGTGGTGAGCAACCCTCTCACTCGGGGGCTTAGCTGCAGTCCAGTACTCGCCTAAGTTTGAAAAATCCTACCGAGTGGTGAGCAACCCTCCCACTCGGGGGCTTAGCTATAGTCCAGTACTCGCCTAAGTTTGAAAAATCCTACCGAGTGGTGAGCAAGCCTCTCACTCGGGGGCTTAGTTGCAGTCCAGTACTCGCCTAAGTTTGAAAAATCCTACCGAGTGGTGAGCAAGCCTCTCACTCAGGGGCTTAGCTGTAGTCCAATACTCGCCTAAGTTTAAAAAATCCTACCGAGTGGTGATCGACCCTCCCACTCAGAGGCTTAGCTGTAGTCCAGTATTCGCCTAAGGTTTAAAATCTGTCCATATCTGCAAGGACGATAAGGTGTAGGTCGACCACGGCCTTCTACTCCGAGCTGCGCCACAAGTACAACGCACGCTCCATCCCCATCCGCAAGGATGGCGAAGTGCAGGTCGACCGCGGCCTTCTTCTCCGAGCTACACCACAAGTACAACATACGCTCCATCCCCATCCGCAAGGACGACGAGGTGCAGGTCGACCGCGGCCTTCTTCTCTGAGCTATGCCACAAATACAAAGTGCGCCCCAACCCTACCCGCAGGGACGATGAGACGCAGGTCGATTGGACTCTCCACTTCAGGGCTACATCCCAAAGAGCAAATTCCATACGAAGGCAAATACAAACATATTCAGAAATAAACCAAGTTCAGATAGATCCTAAAAAATTCCAGGCAACGAATCAAAAGTATTCGAGCATCAAGCCCGAAGGAGTTTAATGGTTACAGCAACCACTCGGCATCCCGAGGCAAATTTAAGGCAAGTTTAGATCTCAAAGTTTGTTCATTCGGCAGGAGGAGGGCTAGCAGGTTCAACGAATTCGTCCAAGTCGATTCCATCTGCAATCCGAGTGGCGGCAGCTATGAAAGTCTCCATAAAGGACTGGAAATCATGCCTTTTGGTGTTGGCGACCTTGATCGCCGCCAGCTTGTCTTCGCGAGCTTCCTTGCAGTGGACTCTTACCAAGGATAACGCCACGTCAGCACCACACCGGGCAGAGGACTTCTTCCACTCTTGCACTCGACCAGGAACCTCGTTGAGCCGAGTCATCAGAGATTCGAGGTCATTTTGAAGCATCGCCCTTGGCCAGAGTGATGAGTCGATCCGTGAAACTGCCACCTTTAGACGAGCGAGGTAACTTGTCACACTGGCGACACAAGATTCCAGTCGAAGCACATTC